>NW_026869064.1:286932-393288 GCF_020745735.1 Hemiscyllium ocellatum
AAAGTGATGCAATGCCTCCCTCTGCTGGCCTCCACACGCCACTGCACAGGCATTGGCAGAGGGTGAAAACCAACAGGGATTCACTCAGAGAGGGGAGGGGGAGGGAGAGGGCAGCTGCTCACAGCACCATCCAAACTGACGTCTTATCCATGTACTGATCTAAATGTCCTTTAAACGTTGTAACTGTCCCTGCTTTCACCACTTGCTCTGCAAGTTCAATCCACACACAAGCCAGCCTCTGTCTAAAATAATTGCCTTTCCTGACTTTTGTAAATCATTTTTCCTCGCGCGTTAAAATATCCCTCAGTTTTGAATCCCTAACTCTAGGGAAAAGACATCAGCCCTACAGCTTATCTGTACCCCTCACTATTTTATAAACCTCTGCAAAGTTACCCCTCCATCTCATACTCTCAGTGAAAAAAGTCCCAGCCTATTCAGCCTCTCCTTGTAGCTCAATCCCTCCATTTCCAGCAACATCCAGGTTAAACTCTTCTGAACCCTCTTCAGCTTAATAATATCAAGGTCAATAATATCAAAGTGAATAGTCAATGTATTTTATAAGGGTGGTGGAGATCAAAACTAGAGGACATAGTTGTAAGAGGGGAAACATTTAAAAGTGACCTAAGGGGCAGCTGTTTCACCCAGAGAGTGGTGTGCCGATGGAATGAGCGGGCAGGATGTCCAGACTGGACACAGTATTCCAGAAGAGGTCTCACCAATGTCCTGTACAACCACAACATGACATCCCAATTCCGATACTCAAAGGTCTGACCATTGAAGACAAGTGTGTTAAACACCTTCTTAATCACACTATCTATATGAGATGCAACTTTTAAAGAATTATACCTGATGGCCGTGGTCTCTGTTCTACAACACTGCCAAAGGCCCTACGTTTAATTGTATAGGTCCTGCTCTTGTTGGATTTACCAAATCCAATACCTCACATTAATCCAAACTAAACTCCATCTGCCACGCCTCGGCCAGTGAGTGATATTACCACCTCCTCACCTTCCCCGTTTAATTTTAAAATGCCCATCCCTCTCCAGGGGGCCTGCACACTCCGGCCTTGATTTTCACAAAGACCCTGAGCTTGGTTTGCCTTGTGTGTTAGAGGGAGGAGGGACGGATTGTAGACACAGTCAGTGGGGAGGAGAGGCTGGACAGTAATCAGCGGCCTGGTATCATTTCATGGTTTTCGGCAGAAGGCAGACACACGTGAGAGTTGGGTTATACTGATCGGTGTTTTGGGACCAGAAATTATGGTCTTTCTCCATGTCTAGTGTTAAGTAATAAATATCTATTTGAGACCCTTCATTGGGAAGAGTATTTCTGCAGGATTTCTTTCCCTAATATTCAGACTACAAATAATAGCGATTAAAGATGTTCATAGTTAATTCCGATCTTGCACTTGTTTAACAAAACAAAATGATTTGTGTAGTTCAGTAATGGTAACCTGATTATAATAAATCCACACCGAGCTGAACGCTGCCCCTTACAATGTGACCCAAAATCTGGGTACAGTCATGTAGTGGGTAGTGTCCCTGCCTCTGAGTCATGGCTCTGGGTTTGATTCCAATTCCTGAAATTGTTTGGTAGTGTTCCTAGCTCTGGATCAGAAGGTGTGGATTCATGTCCTGCCTGTTGCAGAGGTATGTCACAGCATGTCATAACAGGCTGATGAACAAACACACAGGAGAATAATGGTACAGCTTTATGAGTATTGCCGAGTGGTGCTCGTGTCCCTACCTCTGGACACAAAGGTCTAGGTGTAAATCCCACAGAAGTGTCTCCTAATATATCTGAACAAACTGATGAAACTGGTTTTAGAATTGTGACTTGATGGACAAAGAACAGGTATCGGTGTTGAATTTCAGCATTTCGGCCCGGGATTATTGAAAGTACAGCCATTCGTGTTGATTGGAGACATATTTCGCAGCAGTAAAGGTTTATAAAATCAGAACGGTCATGGATAGAGTTTGTGGTCAAGGTTTTTCCCCAGGTTAGGGGCGTCCAAAACTAGAGGATATTGGTGGAAAGTGAGCGCGGAAAGATTTTGAAGAGGCCTAAGGGGCACCTTTTCACACAGAGGGTGGTATGTGTATGGAATGAGCTGCCAGAGGAAGTGGTGGAGGCTGGTACAACTACAACATGTAAAAGGCATCTGGATGCTGACAGACCTGCTGAGCTTTTCCAGCAATTTCTGTGTTTGTTAAAATAAAACATTCATTTTAACACAGGAATCTGTGTTAGCTGTCTAGATACAGAATTGGCTGGCCAGCAGAAGACAGCGAGTGGTAGTGGAAGGAAAATATTCTGCCTGGAAGTCAGTGGTGAGTGGTGTTCCACAGGGCTCTGTCCTTGGGCCTCACCTCTTTGTAATTTTTGTTAATGACTTGGATGAAGGGATTGAAGGATGGGCCATCAAGTTTGCAGATGACACAAAGGTTGGAGGTGTCGTTGACAGTATAGAGGGCTGTTGTAGGCTGCGGCGGGACATTGACAGAATGCGGAGATGGGCTGAGAGGTGGCAGATGGAGTTTAACCTGAATCAATGCGAGGTGATGCATTTTGGAAGGTCGAATTTGAAAGCTGAGTACAGGATTAAGGATAGGATTCTTGGCAGTGTGAAGGGACAGAGAAATCTTGGTGTGCAGGTACATAGATCCCTTAAAATGGCCACCCAAGTGGACAGGGTTGTTAAGAAAGCATATGGTGTTTTGGTTTCATTAACAGGGGAATTGAGTGTAAGAGCCATGAGATCTTGTTGCAGCTCTGTAAAACTTTGGTTAGACCGCATTTGGAATACTGCGTCCAGTTCTGGTCACCCTATTATAGGAAAGGTGTGGATGCTTTGGAGAGGGTTCAGAGGAGGTTTACGAGGATGCTTCCTGGACTGGTGAGCTCATCTTATGAGGAGAGGTTGACTGAGCTCGGACTTCTTTCATTGGAGAAAAGGAGGAGGAGAGGGGACCTAATTTAGGTTTTCAAGATTATGAGAGGCATAGATAGAGGCTGGAATTGAACTCATGCCCCTGATGCTGTGATGGAACAGTGCGAACTACTGAGCCACTGTGCTAACCTGAAACCTCCTGCCAGCCTAAAGCAAAGGGAATTCAGCCAAATCCAACTCCCCCAGGATAAAATCCCATTGTTAGCAGCTGTGTGAGTAGAATATCTTCAGAAGCAGAATCACATTTTGGATAATTTCGCAATTTTTCCTTTTGTCATGAGTTACACTAATATTTTGAAAAGGTTCTTTCAACGTGAAATTGCAGAGATTGTGTGTGTGTGTGTGTGTGTGTGTGTGTGTGTGTGTGTGTGTGTGTGTGTGTTTAGAACAGGAAATATCGATTCTTTATTTGCAATATCCAAACACTTTGCCATCCATCTTTCCATCATAGTTTGAGTAACTTTCCTCTGGATTATAAACGTGTTGTTTTAGCAGATTAAAGAAACTAGCCTGACTTGTTCCTAAAACTGACCCTGACCCAGTCTGAGACCGATATCATCGGCCACATGACCGACCTGGTTACATTTAACGTTTGTTGTGAGCAGTGGAGGAGTGGGACGAGAAATGGGACCGGTGAGCCTGATGTCGGCGGTGGGTAAGTTGTTGGAGGGGATTCTGAGGGATAGCATTTACATCCATTTGGGAAGGCAAGGGCTGATCGGGGTAGACAACGTGGCTTTCTGCATGGGAAATCATGGGCCATTAATTTGGTTGAGTTTTATGTAGAGGTGACAAAGAAGATTGAGGAAGGCAGTTTGGTAACATTGTCAATATGGACCTCAGTAAGATGTTCATAACATTCTGATTGGTAGACAGATGAGTAAGTTTCAGTCACATGGGATACAGAAGAAGCTCGTCACAATTTGCTTGAAGGAAGAGGGGTATTTTTCAGACTGGAGGCTAGTGAGCAGCAGTGTGCTGTAAGAATCAGGACTGAGTTCACAACATTTCATCATTTATGTCAAGGATTTAGATGTGGATATTGGGACCATAGATAGTAAGGTTACAGATGACATCAGAAAGGTGGTGTAGTAGATTATCTCAGAATACAACAAGATCACAAATAGATGGGACAAAGGATCAAGGAGTGACAGGTGAAGTTTAATTTAGATAAAGACGAGGTTACGCATTTTGGGAAGGCAAATCAGGGCAGAAATTACACACTTAATGGTAAGGGCCTGGTGAGTGTTGTGAAACAAATGGACTTTGGGCTGCAGGTACACTGTTCCTTGAAAGTGGAGTCGCAGGTAGACAGAGTGGGACAGAACACATTTGGTACATTTGCCTTAATCAGTCAGAACATTGAGTATCGGGGTTGTGGTGGCATGTTGTATCTGTACAGGATCTTGGTGAAGCCACTTTAAGAATACTGCGTACAACTCGGTTGTCTGCAGAAATGACTTACATGGATGTCCCAGGACTGGAGGTTTGAGCTTTAGGGAGAGGTTGATTAGTTTGACGTGTTTCCCCCTGGAGTGTCAGAGGCTGAAGGGTGACATTATAGAGGTTTATAAAATCATCAGGGGCATGGATATTCTGAACAGCTACATTCTGCTCCCCAGGGTAGGGGAGGCCAGAACAGGAGAGCATAGGTTGAAAGGGAGAGGACGAATGATTCAGAAAGGACCTGAAGATAAATGTTTCACACACATAGTGGTGTGTGTACAGAAAGAGCTGCCAGAGGAAGTGGTGAAGGTGGTTACAATCGCACATTTAAAAAGTATCTGAAAGAGGAGGGATATTGGCCAAATGCTGGGAAATGGGACTGGATCAGATTTGATATCCGATCCGAGTGAACAGATTGGACTGACGGGTCTGTTCCCATTCTGTATGACTTTCTGATTCTATAAGAGGGATGATGAAAAATTCTGAAAGTACCTTTCAAATCCGAATCCTCTTCACTGGAAGTTTATCGTGCCTCTATGTTCACATTGATTGAAAGTTGTGTTAGGTAAATATTTGACAGAGAAGTGAGTCATGGATAATGGGACACAGACAGGAAAGTGGGGCTGAGACCACAACCTGATCAGCCACAATCTTAATGCCTGGTGGAGAAGGCTCAAAGTGTCTAATGACTCACTCCTGTCCCTCAATCCCGTGTTCCTGTGTTCCATTCAGCCCATTAAATCTGTTAGGCAGGAGCATTTAGAAACTACTTACTTCTATAACCTGGTGCACTGAAACAGAGGAGATCATTCGGCCCTTCAAGACTGTCCCACACGCTTTGAGGTGATTTGAGAAATGTAATTGTAAAACCCAGGCTCGGTATGAAAGAGGCCCCTCATCTCTCTTTACAGAGCTTCCCCTCTCTGCAACTTGTGCTCCATTTGTTGGTCATGTTGTAGACCCAGACTGATTATGAATACAGCCCCCATACCTCACCCAGCGATGGCTCACAAAATCCTCAAACCTCCCTGACGGCAACATTCAATAACAGAACATTCATGAAAATAACACCCACTAACTTTCCAATAACAGAGTGTGAGAACATCAGACACAGGGGCAGGTCGTTCACTCCCCAAGCCTGACTTGCCCTTCACTAAGGTCATGACTGATCTGCTCTTGGTCTCAAATCCTCTTTCATACCCAATTCTTCATCGCCCTCAACTCTCTGACAGGTCAATATCCATCTACATCCTCTTCAAATACTTTCAGTCATCGAGCTCCCCGAACACTCTTGAGAAGAGAAACCCTGACATTCAATACCACCTGTTTGAAGAAAACCCTTGCTGCTCCTATACCATGGCCTATTGATATGAACAAAAGAGGTTGACACAAGCGTTCTGGTTCAAATGACTGGCCCTGATATCAAGGCTTCTGTTGACTTCTGTTGACATCAAGGAGCTGAAGAAATCTGATCCTCAGGGTAGCTTCCTCTTCACAAACATCTTCAGCTGCTTCATCAATGTCTCCCCACCCCCACCCTCCCCACCATAAGATCAGAAGTGGGGATGGTCACTGAGGATTTCACAATGTTCAGAATAATTTGTCCCCCGTCAGTTCCTGAACTGGTCTGTGTCCATGTGCAGCAAGACCCAGACTCCATTGAGGTGTGCGCTGTTAAAGGGTCAGTAACATTCATGTAACAGCACTGCCTGGCACTGCACATTGCCACAGTATAACAAGAGTTCATTAAGCACCTCACGCTGGTTTCACAGGAATATGAGGAAACCATTCAGCCCATTGACACTATTGGAGATGAACAGGGATAGCCCATTCAGTGCCTCCAGCCGATTACTCAGGAAGAGAAGGAGTCTAGTGTGATGGACCACACCAGAGCCCCTTGAAAATATTTCAAGGCGGTAGCCTAGATTCTAATGTTTTCTTATTTAAAGAAAATGTAAAGTGTCTGTTCCAGATGCAATGTGACTGGTCAAACTACTCGGTGTGAAACAATACACCATTTATTTGAACACGAAAGATGAAATAAAACCAAAGAAAGAGGAAGTTAGAATAACGTAATTCTATTGGGCAACTTTACAAAATAATAGATCTAGGAGCTATTACTAATGAACTCGTCCAACATAGGAAAATCCCATAAACACAGCCCTTGGCAAAAAGGAAAATGCAGGAATAGTAAACAGCATCAAGAGAAAATTCAGTGAGAGCAGCAACCAGAAGACATTCCTTGAAGCTTCCAACTCTGTGGAGACCTCTATAGTTTCTGATGTTACTGAGAAAACAAAACCCAGTGATCCTAATCTGTGAGAACTGGCCACACCCATTCAGGCTGCATTAAAATAAATCCAAGGCCTCCCTAGCTGTTACTCAAGTTGTCTTAACTAGCCAGCTTGGTAATGATTGTTATATCTCTCTCTTAAAAGAAACCAGGACTAAAATAATCTGTTAAAGCTGCAGCATCATCACACTTGTCAGTACATCGAGCTGTCATACAGGAACCAGGGGTAACTAGTCAGGCCCTTGGCCCTGTCCAATCGGACGAGGAAGAAGCCAGTCAGTCCCTTGAGTCCCTTACACAGAAACAGTAGGAGGCCATTCCCGTCTCAATGCACTTACACAGGGGCAGAATGAGGTAATTGATGCTGATTCCTGATGAATGTCTTATGTCCAAAACATCGATTCTCCTGCTTCTCGGATGCTGCCTGACCCGCTGTGCTTTTCCAGCAAGCGACGCTCTACTCTGATCTCCAGCATTGGCAGTCTTAAGTGTCTCCAGATTGATGCTGTAACATGATGAACAAATGTAGCAGAGGCTGCATGGACAGTCTGCTCCATTTTGTTCCAGGTGGTTCCTTTGCTTATAATATACACGTGGGACTTTAACATGGATTTCTCGCAGTGAGCAGGGAAGCCATATGTGTTGTGTGAAGTCTCAAGAAGGCACCTTCCATCTCCGAGAAGCCAGCCTGGTGTTCTCTGTGTAGGACGGGAGCTGGTGGGAATGGCTACCTGTTTCAGATGGAAGGTATTGTGGCTGCTGTTGGGGATTGTGAGCAACATGACGTTCAGTACAGGTTCACACGCTGACTGCACAATAACGTGGGGAGAGTTAATTTAGGCATATAAACTATTAGGAAAGTCACGTTAGACTGATGGATGGACTCTCTAAGTTCAAATAATACTGATCTTGTTCATGTTGATCTTGTCTAGTGCACGTCCTGTTCAGTGTAACCTGTATGCCTTACTCTGTCCAGGTCTATTTCCACCCTATGATCTGTCTGGCCATGTTTATTATGATCTTCCTCCACTGCTCATAAATAAAGTGTTTCCCTGTACTGAGGTACACGTGACAATAAATCAAACCAAACAATCCTTGGTAAAGAATGGAATATCTCTCCCTGTCAATGTCTCTTTTGGAAATAAGTGATCGCTGCCACTCCTCGTGTTTAACGTCACCATTTCTTCATCTCTCACAGCTCTATGGATTAAACACTCAGCTTCTTCACTCTACCCTCATGTTACCATCATCCGTGTCTGTGGTAAGAAGATCATTCCTTACAAAGGAGAACAAATCTGTAGAGAGTGCCCCAAATACTCTCTCAGCAACAGCAGGAAGATAGCTTTACTTATGGACTCGAAACACCTTACAATGAAGGACAGAATATCATTGTCTGCACCCATTACTTACAAAGGGTTTGATTCGGAGCAGTCAGCATAGACTTGTGAGTGGGAGATCATGCTTCCCAAATTTGTTAGATTTCTTTAATGAAGTGACTAGGAAGGTTGACGAGGACAGAGCGGTAAACGTAGTCTCCATGGATTTCAGTAAGGCATTTGATAAATGGCAGGCTGCTCTGGAAGGTTACATCACGAGAAATGCTGGGGGAACTGGCCAATTGGATACACAGTTGACTTGATGGTAGGAAGCAGAGGGTTTAGCGGAAGGATGCTTGTCAGACTGGAGGCTGGGTCCATTGCTGTTTGTTATCCATGATTACTTATGCTTATCTATGACAGCAGACACATAGACATGTGACAAAACATTTCAATGATCTCTGAATCGGCCAACATGACATTCTATTGTATCAAACTGCTCCGAGGTCTTAAAGGATAAACCCAGACAGAACACCCGGCCCCAGCCTCATTATTGGAAAAACGAAACGGGAAACACAGTCCTGTTGACCCTGCAGAGTCCTCCTTCCTAACATCTGAGAGTGTGTGACAACATTTACAGAGCTTTCCCACAGTATACGCTAATGTGAGTAATCTTTCATTTGCACGCTTTTTCCCTTTTTGATTTTCTTCTCAGCTTCTTGGTCATCCTTTGCCGAGTCCTACATTTCTCTGAATCTACTGGCTCACTGCAACACTTGGCATTTTTCTAAGCTGCCTCCTTTCATCTAATAGGTAGGTGAAGGTGGGGTTGAAAGTGATAGTCGGAGAGGAGGGTGGACCAGATTTATAGGAAGGAAGGTGGACACATAGGAACGTTCAAAAGGGCGGTGCAGAGTTGGAAGGTTGGAGTGGGATAAGATGGGATTAGGGGAAATGGGGAAATAGGGAAATCCACTATGATCCCCTGTGGTTGGATGGTCCCAAGGCAGAAGATGAGGCTTTCTTCCTCCAGGCTTCTGGTGGCTCGGGTTTGGTGATGGAGCAGGCCCAGGACCCTCATGTCCTTGGCAGAGTGGGAAGGGGAGTTAAAGTGCTCAGCCACAAGGCGATGGAGTTGTTCAATGTGGCTGTCCCAGAGATGTTCCCTGAAATGATCTACAAGTTGACCTCCTGCCTCGCCAATGTAGAGACCACATTGGGTTGAATGGATGCGGTAGATGAGGTGTTCTGTCTCCCTTCATCACCTATCACTTTCAATCCCAACTTCAACTACCTATTGCAATCCCAGCTAACTCCCTGCTGCCGCACCCCCTTGTCATTTATCTCTCAGCCCCCTGGCCCATAAGCTTCATTCCTGAAGAAGGGCTTATGCCCGAAACATTGATTTATCTGCTCTTAGTATGCTGCCTGACTGTGCTTTTCCAGCACCACACTCTTCGACTCTGATCTCCAGCATCTGTCATGCCTACTTTCTCCTCACACCTTCATGGCTTGCATGACTCAGATTTATAATGGTTATTTCAAATAAAACAGAAACCGTCGTGTTCTCAAACAGCACAAAAGAAAACCAATACATTGTGGTCACTGTTCCCAAAAGCTTCTTTACAGCAAAAGTTTCAATGAGCTCTTCTGATCACTCAATACCTATTCCTAAATAACCTGATCTCGAGCTCAGTGCTCAACATAATGTTCATGCAAACCACCTTACGCGTGGTCATGAAATCCATTTTTGCCAGCATTAGCATTCAATTGGGTTAATATAGTTTAGATATAATTTAAACAGTACATTATTACTGCAGTACCCACAAATGTGCATATCTCATTTCCTGTTTTATAACATGTCCAGCATTTGTATTGCAGCTTTCACTTTGATATATAACTCCCATCAATGTTTGCTCCTCCTTGCTGTATTTGCGATCCACCTTACTAGATTCTGTGGAATCTGAGCGATGTGGGCTCTGGGGAGATTAATGGCAGAGATCATCTCGCCACATCATTTATGGTTTTCTCAAACTTTAATTTCTCCAGAGTAGAGAAGGACACTGATCTTCCAACAATGCTCTGTATCCCCCAGAGAGCTGAGACAGCTCTAACCTGGGTGGGAACCTTACAGCAGGCTGGCAATGTGTTGCTGCTGCTGTACAGGGTCTTAGTGAGATCACATCTGGAGAAGTGTGTACAGATTTAATCTCTTCAATGAAGAAAGGGTGTTGTTATATTGGAAGCAGCTCAGAGACAGTTCCATCAACTGATTCCTGCAATGAAGGTGCTAGCTTATAACGAAAGGATGATCAGGTTGGTACAGTAGTCATTGGAGTTTACAAAAATTAAAGATGATCTTATTTGAACACAGATGACAGAAGGAGTCAACGAGTGAAGTGAATTACACAGATAGTGGAGGAATCCATTCCGTTCTCCAGCCTGTTACACAGGAACAACAGGAGGATATTCAGGCCTTTGAACCTGTTACACCAAAACGGGATGAGGCTATTCAGCCCCGGAGCCTGATATACATTTACAGAAGGAGGCCAATCAGCCAGTCGAGCCTATAACAGTAGGCCATGCTGCACCAGTATCCTGTTAAACAGCAACAGGATCAGTCCATTCAGCCTCCTCAAATCTGTAACACAGGAACTGGAAGTGGTCACACAGTGACTGGAGATTGTTACACTGGGATAACAGGAGGTCATTCAGACCCACCGAGCCTATTGCAAGGGAATTGGATAAGGATAAAAACTATCTGAGACTTCTTTCATGAGAAAGGAAGAGGTAATTTAGATGCATGTCTGTTGCATGGGAACAAGAGAAGAACAATCACTCCCTCAGTCCCATCTCCGGGATACATCAGGAGACCGTTCAGTATTTCCACCTGTTATAGAGAATTATGAGAAGACCCATCACCCCTCAAAATGTTAGACGGCAACAGGAAGATTCTATAATCTCCCAATCCTCTAAAACATCAACAGGAGGGGCTCATTCTGGCCTTGGAGATGGCAACATGGGAACACCCGAAAGACATCAGCCCATCGAGTTTGTACACCAGCAGGATGATGAGTCCATTCAGCCACACATGGCTCTACTCAGCAATTGGAGCAGATCTCTTAAAAACGTTTGCCCATTAAATAGGAATTCAAAGAAAACGTAAAGGCTTTCGAAAGGGAAGAACTTATAATAATGTTATACATTAGGGACTAAAGTGTAACAAGAAACTATTGTAATTTAAGGCTAATTGTTAGAGCCCATTGTTCAGGACATTTGCAAAGTTAAACCACAATCTGTCAGAGTCAACATGGTTTTACGAAGGCTTACCCGTGTCTGAATTGTTTGCTTGAGTTATTTGAAGATGTCACAAACAAGGTGGGTCGTGGGAATCCTGGAGATGGAACATATATGGCCTTCCTGAAGGCATCGGAAATATCGCTTCTCAAAAGAGTAAGTGGTAAGATCAGACAACATGGGTTTAGGAGTAATTTATTAGCTTGGATGGAGGGTGGATAACAAATAAAATGGAGTCAGATGGAATAAATGCGTCATTTTCTTTTGGCAAATGCAATTTGTGGGGTGCCATTGATTTCAGGACTCATGCCTCAACCATTTGCGATCGATGGTAGTACTGCACTCGGTTGATGGGATAGAAAATACAATGCCACATTTTCAGATGACACTAACATTGGTAGGAAATTACTTCGGAATGATTATGCAAGAGATTTAAAACTATATGGATTGGTTGGATGAATGGACCAACATTTGGCAAGGAAAATTAAAATGAATAAATATGGGGCTATTCAAGTTGGCCAGTATAATAGAAAGACAAATTATTATCTAAATGTAGGGAAAGTTCAAAGTGCTTAGGTGCAGAGCGATCTGGGTGTCTGCTTGCATATCACAGAAAACTTGCTTGCGGGTACTGCAAGAAATGAGAAATGCAAGCATAAGGCCAGTGTTTACTTCTAAAAGGGTAGAGTGGAAAGGGAGGGAGTGTTGGTGTAGCTATGCAAGACATTAGTGAGGCTGCTCCTTGTTCTTATTCAACTCTTTGACTGTGTTGCTCAGGAATGGGGGAGGACTGGGTATCATACCAGAAGCAGGGACTCAGGATAAATCAGTCTCAATCAGCTAGACAGAATGCAACCAGTAAGGTCACACAGTGACCAGCGCTGGGTTCTCAACTATTTGCAGTCTATATTAATGATCAGGAGGATGGAACAGATATACAGATGCTGAGTTTGGTGATGTCGCTGTGGTAAGCAAGAGGTCAAATTATCAAGAGAAGGTGGAGAGTCTGCAAATAGATTCAGAGAGGTAAAGGCAATAGATAATAGTTTGGCAGGTGGAATTTAACATGATATAATCTGTCATTTCATTTACAGGAATAATGGAAGGCAGTATGCTACTGAAATGGAGAGGAATTACGGGACTTAATGATACTGTGTACTGGGGGGTTCAGTCAGATCCGTTCAGACATGGGAGGTTTGCTCCCAGACACTGCTTGCGACCCTATTGCTCTCCGTGCACATGGAATACTTAGACGTGGTTGATTGGTGGTGGGGATGATGTTTTGAATCGAGCATCGAGGGGATGTCTCTTGTTCAAGATATATTTATTTCTTTCTACGTGGAGACCCAATGACGATGGGAAATGGCTGACTGCTTCTGAATGAATAGGCCGTGACTGCTGCTAGGACAGTGGGTATTCACCAACATAATGTACTGTGCATGGGTACACTGTAACATTAATAGAGAGAGAGAGCTCCTTCTGTTCCTCTACCTCTCCCCATTGACATGGATACCCTGCAGATGCCATGTACACCATCGGGACTGCCACTATACTGGATACACCCGGCAGCTCCCTGCTGAGAGAGAAACAATGCTTTTCATCCACTATATATCCGCCATCACGCAATGGTTAACACTGCTGTTGAGATACTGGGAAATGATGGACATGTCACCCGCTCCTGCCTTGAAAGTTCCGAATCATAGAAGCTGAATGAAACTGTGACCCGAACAGCCACCGGCAGCACTGTCCTCCGCCTGGTGTGAAGCTGCATGTCGTGTTGAAGGAGGTGACACCGCTCTGTGACCAGCTCCATGTTCAATCAGGGCCCCCTCACACTTTGATCCTAGGTTAGGTGGAGCTTGGGAAGCTGTTTCTGGAAAACCAGGGGTGGATACAGCAGATCCCTTTCCCCTGACACACACACTCCTTGGTTTCAGAGCTTCCCCTCTCTGCAGCCTCTGCTCCGTTTGTTGATCATGTTACAGACCCAGATGTTGTAACTACAGTCCATCCCGAGTTGGGTCAGCAAAACCTCAGGTCTCCCTGAATGTCTGAGGCAGCTCACAGCACAACCTCCAGCAAACCATCCCCAGCCCCTCCAATAAATTTTCAATTACAGGAGTCAATGAGAAACCCCTCGGCTACAAGTGTTGTGGACCAGACCAGATCCCCGCAAAATATTTTAAGAAGGCCGCTTAGACCCAAAGCTTTCCTTATTTTAAATATAGATGGGAAGTGTGTGTTCTAGATATGTTGTGCCTGGTCAAACCACTCGACATTAAGCAAAATATAATATAATCTAGTCAAATGATTTAGTTAAAATCCAATCAAAGAAAAGAACATTTTGGGATAGCTTATTTGTTGGAACACTTACACAACAATAGATGTCATACCTTCTTGGTATACACTGCTTGACACAGAGATATATTCAAATACAGATTCTTACATGCAATTTTCCGATCCAGGAAAAATGAACATCAACAAGAGATCTCAACGAGAAAAGCAGCTAGAGATCATGTATTGACACTCCCAACCCTTCTGGGATCCCCAGCAGCTTCTGAATGCTGCAGCTAAAAACCAAACGAGAAGACCTGGTCTGGGAGAGCTGGCCACTGCCCTTCCAATGTTACCACCATTTAATGAAACCTAAAGGCCTTCTCAGTTATTTACCTAAACTGTGTTCAGACAGCAGTTCTGTACCTCTGCCTTTATAACCTCTCTTCTAAAACAACCTAAGAGAAAATAACCTCTTTACAGTGATAGTATACTCTCAACTCCTCCTTTAATAAAATGATCCATCAATATACAAAAATGGATTAATTTTAGACCTCCTAATCGTCCTCTATTTGCAGACAAAAATGCATATATAGGTAAAAACAATGACTGCAGATGCTGGAAACCAGATTCTGGATTAGTGGTGCTGGAAGAGCACAGCAGTTCAGGCAGCATCAGAGGAGCAGGAAAGTCGACGTTTCGGGCAAAAGCCCTTCATCAGCAATAAAGGCAGTGAGCCTGAAGCGTGGAGAGATAAGCGAGAGGAGGGTGGGGAGAAAGTAGCATAGAGTCCAATGGGTGAGTGGGGCAGGGGATGGAGGTGACAGGTCAGGAAGGAGAGGGTGGAGTGGATAGGTGGGAAAGAAGATAGGCAAGTAAGACAAGTCATGGGGACAGTGCTGAGCTGGAAGTTTGGAACTGAGGTGAGGTGGGGAAGGGAAAATGTGGAAACTGTTCAAGTCCACTTTGATGCCCTGTGGTTGAAGTGTTCCGAGGCGGAAGATGAGGCGTTCTTCCTCCAGGCTTCTGGTGGTGAGGAACCGGCGGTGAAGAAGGCCCAGCACCTCCATGTCCTCGGCAGAGTGGGAGGGGGAGGTGAAATTTTGGGTCACAGGCGTTGTGGTTGATCGGTGCGGGTGTCCCGGAGATGTTCCCTAAAGTGCTTTGCTAGGAGACGTCCAGACTCCCCAATGTAGAGGAGACCGCATGTCGAAGGCTCCTTTAGGGCCTTGGATGGAGGTGAGGGAGGAGATGCGGGCGCAAGTTTTGCAATTACTGCAGTGGCAGGGGAAGGTGCCAGGATGGGAGGGTGGGTTGTAGCCGGGTGTGGACCTCACTAGGTAGTCACGGAGGGAACGGTCTTTGCGGAAGGCGGAAAGGGGTGGGGAGGGAAATATATCCCTGGTGGTGGGGTCCGTTGGGAGATGGCTGAAATTTCGGCGGATAATTTGGTTTATGCAAAGGTTGCTAGAGTGGCAGGTGAGCACCAGGGGCGTTCTGTCCTTGTTACGGTTGGAGGGGTGAGTTCTGAGGGCAGAGCTGCGGGATGTGGACGAGATGCATTGGAGGGCATCTTTAACCACGTGGAAGGGAAATTGGGGTCTCTAAAGAAGGAGGCCATCTGGTGTGTTCTGTGGTGGAACTGGTCCTTCTGGGAGCAGATACGGCGGAGGCAGAGGAATTGGGAATGCCAGATGCATTTTTGCAGGAGGTAGGATGGGAAGAGGTGTAATCCAGGTAGCTGTGGGAGTCAGTGGGTTTGTAAAAATTGTCGGTGTCAAGTCGGTCATCATTAATGGAGATGGAGAGGTCCACGAAGGGAAGGGAGGTGTCAGGGATGGTCCAGGTAAATTTAAGGTCAGGTTGGAATGTGTTGGTGAAGTAGATGAATTGCTCAACTTCCTCGCGGGAGCACGAGGTGGCACCAATGCAGTCACCAATGTAGCGGAGGAAGAGGTGCATATATGTATATATTACATTGACTCTGAGCATACAAATGTTTACAACTAGATTCGATTTCAGTCATTTTACTCCGGCCACAGAATGCCTTTGTCTTTCTTCATCCAAGTCTCCAGAATGTGTCAAAACTTAGGTTTTCTCGCCCTGTCACTTGGATAATTTCAAATTGAATGACAGCAATCATAAGCTCAATTGAAACAGACTGGTATTCTTCTCCCTAAATTCCTCCAAAAAACTTTAAGGGGTCACTGATTGTCAATCAGTGATATAGATTTGTCTCAGGTATGTTATTCGCAATTTAAATGCTGAAATGTTGTAACGCCAACATCAAGCTCAAGGCATCCTTCCCCATTGTGGAATAAATCTTTTGATGTTTTCACTGGACACTCCAACCACAAGTTACATAATGGAGCACTTCTCATCTCTCCAATACTTCCTCTGAATGACATGGCTCCTCATGTCTCAGCACAAAAGAATTACATACTTCTGTACCTCTTAATACTGTAACATCTTTACCTGCTACTCCTGGCCTATGCCAGTTAATCTTACACTCACAGCGATCTTCTTAAAGAAGATCTCGCACATTCTTCTCAATCCCTCACAGAAACCAAGCTTTGATTTCTGAACTCAATCATCATCATCATCAGCCATTAGAGTTTCTAATCTTGCCAATGTAACTCTGCTCTTCCAATCAAGTTTTCATGACTGCGGGAAGTGAATTGTTGAACTTCTCCAAAATAAGAATCTCTCTAAGAGTGCCATAACTTTGCTCTGTTTTTAATACTCTTACACACCTTTCAAAATTACTTGGTTAGCTTCTTTCAAACTCAATGTGCGTTTAACCACGGACGCTATTTTAGATTCCTGAAACACTATCTGTCGGCTTCTGTCACAAGCTCATATGCACTTCAGATGGCTTTCTTTACCTCCTCCTCCTCCTCAGATACCGCCTCCGATAGGGATGCAAATACCTATCAGCTTTGTTTGAATCAACTAAACCCACATGTTCACTGGGCACTGCATTTGTTAAGTCACTATCTCAAATGAAAATTAAAAGGCTTCTCCATCCTTCTCATCAAATTTAGATAATGTCTGGATATATTTAAACAGATCCCCATCATGCCTTTGGCTATTATAGGGTTGCTCATCCTCCCTATCCTCCTCATCCAGCCTAAGATCTACTTTCATCATCGCCTTCTATGTCAACTTTCCTCTCTAATTACTAACCTTTGAAGTTAAATCTCTCTGCTTTTTTCTTTCTTTTTCTCTCTTTCTTCTTCATTTTCTGTTCTTTTATTACTGCGCTTCATCATAATTCAAACTGCTTCAATTCCTTCTCATGTTCACGGTGCCTCATTTGAAATTGAATTCTCGCCATTTCCAAAGCGTCTGATGGCGGTTCCACCAAATGTAATTACCGAGCTATCACGGTAATTATCTCTCATTTTCTCACAGACAAACACAACCCCAACTCCAGCTTGTCTGTCAATTCCGACAGCTTTCCCTTCATTACCTTTTGTAAAACCCCCAACTTCACTTTGTCCACACTCAGAAAACTCTTAGTGACTGAAAGAATCTTTATACACAAAACACTGTATAAACCAACTGAATTCAACATCCGGACCAAAAGACACTAACAGCTACCATACACGACCTTTGAACCCAATAGTCTCCCGGTGCATACTCTCCAGTGTCTGCATGAGCTTATTCTGGATTCGCTGGTTTCCTCCCACAACCCAAAGATGCGCATGTCCTGTGAATTGGCCATGCTAAATTGTTTGTAGTTTTCAGGGATGTGTGGGTGAGGAGCCTTTGTCGGGGTAAATGTGTAATAATAGGGGAGAGGGATGGGTCTGGGTAGGTTACTCCTTGTAGGGTCGGTGTAGACCTGTTGGGTCGAATGGCCTGTTTGCACACTGTAGGGATTGTAATTCTAAACCCAATTTGGTGTTACCGATTTAGAACCAGAGAAGAGTCCCCAGTTTGCTATAGACTAACCAGACTGTCTCAAACTATTTTCAGAAGGTAGCTTGGATGCCAACCTTTCCTTATTTTAAAGGTAGATGTGAAGTGGGAGTTCCAGATGTGATGCTACTAGTCAAACCACTCACCATTAATTAAAACACAATATATTTAAACACTCTAATGAAAATCCATGCAAAATGAAGAGGATTTTAGAATAATTTAACTATTGGAAACCTTAACCAAATAATGGATACAGTACCTTCTACAAATGAACTGTTCCAATGTACTATCATCACCTAACACACCCCATGGTAAAAAGGAGCATTCAGATATACAGTTCTCCAATCCAGGAGGAAACAGCATCATGTGAAGCTTCAGAGAGAATGGCAGTTAGGGATAATTTACTAAAACGTCCAACCCTTCTGGGACACAAGCACCTGGTGACTTACAGCTGTAAGGAAAAACTAGAATGCCTGGTCTATGTGAGCTGGCCATTGTTACTACTATTTATTAAAAACCTAAAAGTCTCGTAAATTATTGATTTGAGCCGTTTTCAGTAGGCAGTTTGGCCTTTAACACCTCTTTTTTAAAAAAAGAGAAAATAACCTTTTTTTCAATAAAAAGTGACAGCATTGTCACACAATTTAGATGCCTGGTCCTTTACTCAATGGGCTTCCTCGTGTTACTGATCAACGTCACCTGAGAGGGACAAATACAGGTACACTCCAAGTTACAAGGATGTGTCTCAACTTCTGAAACACACCTGTCCATGGGCCATCACATGGGACATACCGGGAAGTGAACAACAGCCTGACACACAACATTTCACTGTTTCTGAGCTACACAATGCCAGCACTCGATACACTAGGGAGACAAAACCCAAGGCCAGGGAAAGATACAGAGGGACTGAGAGATTCACATTAAAGACAGAAACAGACAGTTAATTAACTTGGAGGAGGTTGTGGAAATATGGGGAAAAAGACAGAGCAGTGGGACTGACTGGAGAAGTGAGATCTTCGAGAGTAAAATTACAAGAATGAGACATTGAATAAAGGCATTGTCAGATCAGCTGGAATGGTTTGTTACATCAAATTCTGAATCTGCTTCACAGAACACCACAAACAACATAAACTGGGACAAGATGACAGCCCAGCATGGAGAGCTGTGCAGACCATGGTAGTGTGTTGCTCAGTAAACTGCACTATCTGCACAGCATAGAGAGCATTGCAACCTTTACTATCATATGCTAACTATACTCGCAACAGATTACTGTCTCCAATGGGAAGATTTGCTCTATCTGCATGTGTGTGTGTGTTCTTCAGAGACTGAGGGAGAGTTTGTGTGCGTGATTGGCGTGGTTGAATGTGAAACTCAATGTTTGAGAAGGAACGCATATGGAGGAAACTATTTCAAATACGAACAACTGGCAGGCTTTTATTTAATCGACAGAGAGAGAACGAGAGAATATTCATAGACAGATGAGGTAAAGTGTTTGAAAATGTTAAAATAAATGCATTGCCATAAAAATAGCAATATATATCCGTGTGAACATGAATGACAGATGGATGGGAGTTTGGTGTGTGTTCGAATCAGATTTGCTTCAACAAGTTTGAAGCCGGGAGCGTCAGCAGCAGATTATTAACTTCATTAAGAATGCACTTCATAGCTCAAGGTTCAAACAGGAGATGGAACACACCAGTGAGATACATTGTGGAGTGGTGAGTATTTTAAGTTAGAAATGGATAGGGCATGGTGTCAGGAATCAGCTCAGGATCAAAGGGATCTCCCACAGTTGTGACTTGGCTGCTTATTGGCCAGGCATGGGATGGAAACACTGGAAGGGAGTGGAGTTTGTAAGCAGAGCAGTAGAGAGTGACCTCCTGCATGCTCTTAATATTTAAATAACAAAAACAATGATCCAGTATATTGCGGTTATTCGCTGAAACTGAGTAGGTCAACACAGAGACCCATGAGTAACATTGCCAGAGAAGAAGGAGGCAGTAATTGAACACTTTCATTGATGTAGTTAGTAGTGGTCTGTAGGGTACATATCTGGATTCAGAGTTTCAGCAGGAACAATAATAGCGGATAGAAGTGTAGGAAATATGAAAGAACAGTAATACAGTCATAACTAGTTTATAGATAAAAAATGGACAGTGACACTTACCAGGAACACCAACGGTAGCCAGGAAGGGATAATAAAAATATTGAATAATGAGAAGAGCATAATAGATCCACGATGATAATGACAACCAATCAAATGCAGAAAGATATCAAATATAATTGGATAAACTCCTGTCTATTGTTGGAATATTCCAATCTAATGTTCTTAAATTCTGTTCCATTGTTGGAACATTCCTGTCTAATGTTCTCAGATTCTGATCTCTCCTCCCCCTCTCTCTGGATCTGCTGATCCCTGTCAGTGCTGTCGGTGATGCTCCCACTCATGTTATGGGATAACACATTGAACGGCGCCCAATTATCATTAAAAGATGGAGACCCTCCATTGGGATAATTAGTATCCATCGAGACTGGCATTAATCACAGTCACTGAATAAATAGGCTCAGTAACCAGTTCCATACATCACTTTCCATATCACTATATAAAAGGGAACACTTACTGGGTTTGGATGGATTGGATGAGGGTGCTGAGAGATGGAGACGGCCATTCAGTCCACGTTAGCCTGTTGTTACTTGAAAAGGTGGAACTCTAGAATACTAGCGCATTTTGCCAACAAAATCATTCAAAATAAAAGGATTTGTCGCTGCAGCTGTATGAGGTGTCACTGAGAGGGCACCTGGAGTTCATTGTTTCTGTAACTGAGAAGGGATGGACCTCCATCAGATTCAGTTTATTGGCTTCTCGTAATCCAGGGGTTGATGTGTCATTTAATGTCTTGTGATTGTTATACAGGGACAGGAGGATCCCATGCAGTCCCTCGAGCTTGTTACAGAGGAGCAGGAAGTGTTTATTTAACATTTCAAGTCTGTAACGCATAAATATTATGTTTAAACTAGTTATGAAATAGGAAAGACCTGACAATAAAGTTCTATCTTTGAGCAAGGCCAATTTTGAAAGCGTTAGTCGAGTCCTGTGAAAGGCTAATTGGAATACTCGATTTGCAGGTAAAGTGATTTTTGAAAAATGCAAGGCAATCAAAACGTGGTTTCAGAGAGTCCAGAGCCAACATGTTCCCATTAGTGAGAGGGGCTAGGCTGGTGGGTGCAGGGAGTGCTGGATGGCTAGATATATTAATGCTCTTGTCAAGGTAAGGAAGGAGGCATATGTCAGGTAAACAGAGCTGAGATCAAGTGGATCCCCAGAGGAGTATAAGGGCTGTAAGTGTACAGTCAACGGGGAAATAAGGCCAGAAAAATGTGAATACGAGTTGGCTCTAGAAATAAGGTTAACGACGTTTGTGGGAAGTTATGAAAGAGATTGCTCTGCATTTTGCTGATATATTTGTATCATTGATTTCCAGAGGTGAGGTGACAAAATACTGGTGGGCTGCGAACGTAGTGTCATCATTTAAGAAATGAAGAAAAAACCAGGTAAATATAGATTGGTGAGGCCTGACGTCAATGGTGACTAAATTGTTGGAGGGGGTTTCGAGGAAAAGGATCAATATGCATTTGGAAAGTCAAGGACTGAAGAGGGCTTTGTGCATTGGAGATCAGGTCTCACTGACTCGGTGTAATTTTCTGAGGAAGTGATGAAGATATTGATGAAGGCAGGACAGTGGATTTTGTCTTTATGGAATTCAGTAAGAAAACCAAAATGTTCACCATGGTAGACTGGTTAACAAGGTTATACTGCCTGGGATCCAGGGAGAGCTCGCCATTTAGATCCAAAATTTTCTTTAATATTGGAGACAGGGCGTGACACTGGATATTTGTTCATTAAACTTGGAGACATATGACCAGTGGTGTGCACAAAGGTCAACAGTGAGTCCACTGCCTCTTGTCACTTATATAAATCATTTTCATTTGAGTACATGAAGTATGGTCAGTAAGGTTGTAGATAATTCTAAATTTGGTGGTGTAGTCGACAGTGAAGAATGATATCTCCGAAGAAAGGGGAAAGTTGATTAGGTGAGCCAAGGGGTGGCAGATGGAGTTAAATTTAGATAAATGTGAGACAAATCAAGGCAAGACATGTAGGTAGGGTCCTGTCGAAAGCTGCCTATCAAGGAGAACTCCATAGAAATTACCGAATCCCTACAGTGAGGAAACAGGCTATTCAGCCCATCGAGGCCACACCGACCCTGGAAACAGTATCCTACTGGAGAAACCTCTACCCTATCCCTCTGAGCCTGCATTCCCCATGGCTAATCCACCTCGCCCTCACATCCCTGGGTACTTTTGGCAATTTAGCATAGCCAATCTACACTTGCCTGTATATCTTTGTACAGTGGCAGGAAAACGTAGCACCAGGAAGAAACTCACGCAGCCACGGGGAGAATGTGCAAACTCCACACAGGCAGCCATTCAAGGAAAGAATTAAACTCAGATCGCTGTGCTCTGAGGTAGCAATGCAAACCACTGAGCTATTATGTCACCTGGTGCTGCAGGCTCTCAGTTCCTTGAAAGTGCCATCACAGGTAGACAGCGCAGTGAAGAAGGCATTGGTGACCTCCCTTTTATTGGTGCGTGCTTTGAATCTCAGTGTTTGCATGACGTGTTGCACCTGTCCAGGACATTGGCTTGGCCACTTTTGTAATTTTGCCTTTAATCCTGATCTCCCTGCTGTCTGAAAGATGTTGTCAAACTTGACAGGGTGCAGAAAAGATTTAAAAGAATGTTGCAGGTGTTGGAGGGTTTGACCTACACGGAGAGTTTGAATAAGCTGGGACTATTTTCAAGTGTTGAGGCTGAGGAGTGACCTTAAAGAGGTTTATTAAATCATGAGGTGCATAGATAAGGTAAACAACCAATGACTCTAACCCAGTATAGGTGAGTCGAAAATTACAGGACAAAGGTTTTAGATGGGACGGGAAAGATTGATAAAGGGAAATGAGGTACAACATTTCAAAGAGAGACTGCTGTGTGTATGGACTGAGCACCCAAAAGTAGTGGTGGAGGCAGGCACAGTTACACCATTTAAAAAGCATTTGAATGGGTACGTGCATGGGAAGGGTTTAGAGGGATATGGGCCAAGTGCTGGCAAGGGGGACGAGATTAATTTAGGATATTTGGTCAAAATGGACGACTGGACCGAAGGGTCTTTTTCTGTCATGTACATCACTGAGACACTGTTGACTCTTGAGTGCATGAACAGGAAGAGGCTATCCAGGTTCTGAATTCTGTCAGTCAGCTTGTTTGCTCAATTACTGAGAGCCAAATACAAAAATACATCATTCAGATTTTGATGGTGTTTTATAGAAACAGGAGAGAGGCTGTTAGTCAAGAGAAGCTGTAAGGAATGTGAAGAGGTCATTCAGTCCCTCAATTTCATTCCACAGGTGCAGCAGTTGAGCACAGAGGTATTGGAGCCTGTTGGTCAGTAGCAAGAGGAGGACGTCTATTTTCACAAACTTGGGATCAGGAGGCATCACTCAGTTGCTCGACACTGGGACACAGGAACAGGAGGCAGTCACAGGAGCTGTGACTCATTCATATATAACCCCAGGCTTTTGCATTGTTCGGTAACACTGTGTTAGATCACTGCCCAGTGTGGGGAAACTTGCAGCCAATGCTGGCAGTGACAGGATATGCAGCTCCCATCCATTTACAGCTTTAGATCTATATTGCATCTTGACAAGGGGTGTTGTGGGTGTGAAAATCACTGGAAGGGAGAGATGTTAGTTGAAACAGTTTCAATACCAATAGATTCAGGCCATACTACTCCAGTATTTAAAGATGAAATAACTGAGATAATGTTGAGTGAGGTTTTGTGGATGATGCAAAGAAGTAAGAGGGGGATGGTAATGTTATAGTGTTATAAGCCTCCAAATAATCAATAGGAATTATAGAAACAAATATGCAGAGAGGCTGGGGAAACTTGTAGGAGCAATAGGATTGTCATAATAGGTGATTTTAATTATACTAACATAGACTGGGACTTCCAGAATGTTCAGGACTTAGATGGAAAGAAATTAGTTAAGTGCGTTCAAGAAAGTTTCCATAAGCAGCATATAGAGGGTCCGACTCGGGAAGGGACAAACTCAACCTACTGTTGGGATAGGTGAAGGAGGTAAAGTGGGGGATCATTTTGGGACCAGTGACTAGAATTGTATTAATTTTAAAATAGTTATGAGAGGGACTCTCTCTCTCTCAGCGGAGCAGGTAAGGGATGTTTGGCAGTGGCTGCTTGAAGGCTCGGTGACGTTTGTTTAAATTTGAAAGTTTTTTTTAAATGCGTGGAGCGGACCCGGAAGCTGGTGTAGCGCAAGCTTACCTGGGTAAGTTGTTTTTCTTATAAAGGCACGCATGTTCCTCTTGCAACATGTTTGAGGAGAAGGATGCCATGGTCGTCCCTGCTGATTACACTTGCAGGATGTGCACCCATCTCCAGCTCCTCCAAGACCGTGTTCGGGAACTGGAGCTGGAGTTGGATGAACTTAGGATCATTCAGGAGGCAGAGGGAGTCATAGATTGGAGCTTGAGGGAAGTGGTAACTCCAAAGATTGCAGACAGATGGGTGACAGTGAGGGGGACTGGGAGGAAGCAGCCAGTGCAGGGACCCCCTGCAGCCGTTCCCCTCAAGAACAAGTATACCGTTTTGGATACTTGTGGCGGGGGGACGACTTACCATGGGTAAGCAATGGGGTTGAGGCCTCTGGCACGGAGCCTGTCCCCGTTGCTCAGAAGGGAACGGTGGAGAAGAGCAGAGCAATAGTTATTGGAGATTCTATAGTTCGGGGCACAGATAGGCTGTTTTGTGGGGGCGAGAGAGACTCACGTTTGGTATGTTGCCTCCCAGGTGCAAGGGTACGTGATGTCTCTGATAATGTTTCCCGGGTCCTTAAGGGGGAGGGGGAGCAGCCCGGAGTCGTGGTCCACATTGGCACCAAGATGAGGATTTGTTAGGCAGGCTTTCAGGGAGCTAGGTTGGAAGCTCAGAGTTTGTTACCCGTGCCACGTGATAGAGAGTCAAGGGATAGGGAGAGAGAGCAGTTAAATGCGTGGCTACAGGGATGGTGCAGGAGGGAGGGATTCCGGTTTCTGGATAACTGGGGTTCTTTCTGGGGAAGGTGGGACCTCTATAAACAGGATGGTCTACACCTGAATCTGAGGGGCAACAGTATCCTTGGGGAGAGGTTTGCTAGTGCTCTTTGGAGGGGGGTGTTTAAACTAACTCTGCAGGGGCATGGGAAGCTAGACTGTAGCTTTAGGATGCTGGACCTGGAGTGTAAGGAGGTTAGGAACATGGCATCAATCTCGAAGGAGGGTGCCTGTAAACAGGAAAGTGACTTGAAGTGTGTATACTTCAATGCGAAAAGTATACGAAATAGGGTAGGTGAACTTGCAGCGTGGGTTGGTACCTGGGATTTCAATGCTGTGGCTATTACGGAGACATGGGAAGAACAGGGACAGGATTGGCTGTTGCAGGTTCCAGGGTTTAAATGTTTTAGTCGGGTCAGAGGTGGGGGTAAAAGAGGGGGAGGTGTGTCATTGCTTGTCAAAGATAGTATTACAGCAGTGGAAAGGACGATGAATGAAGACTCGCCATCTGAGGTAGTTTGGGCTGAGTAGAAATAGGAAAAGTGAGGTCACCCTGTTAGGAATTTTCTACAGGCCCCCGAACAGTCCTAGAGACATAGAAGAAAGGATTGCGAGGATGATTCAGGAGAAGAGTGAAAGTAATAGGGTAGTTGTTATTGGGGACTTTAACTATCCAGATATTGACTGGGAAAGCTATAGCTCGAATAAGTTAGATGGGTCGGTGTTTGTCCAATGTGTGCAGGAGGGTTTCCTGACACAATATGTAGACAGGCCAACAAGAGGCGAGGCCATACTGGATTTGGTTCTGGGTAAAGAACCAGGCCAGGTGTTAGACTTGGAGGTAGGTGAGCACTTTGGGGACAGTGACCACAATTCGGTGACTTTTACTCTAGTGATGGAGAGGGATAAGTGTGCACTACAGGGCAAGAGTTATAGCTGGGGGCAGGGAAATTATGATGCGGTGAGGCATGACTTAGGATGCGTGGCTGGAAAAGTAGGCTTCAAGGGAAGGGTGCAATCGATATGTGGAGCTTGTTCAAGGAGCAACTATTGAGTGTCCTTGATAAGTATGTACCTGTCAGGCAGGCTCCCTGTGAGGGAGCCATGTTTTAATAAGGAATTGGAATTCCTTGTTAAAGGGAAGAGGGCAGCCTATGTAAGGATGAGGTGTGAAGGTTCAGTTGGGGTGATTGAGAGTTGTAAGGTAGCCAGGAAGAATCTAAAGAGAGAGCTAAGAGCAGCGAGAAGGGAACATGAAAAGTCCTTTGGTTGGTAGTATTAGGAAAAAACCCAAAGGCTTTCTATAGGTATGTCAGGAATAAAAGAATGACTAGGGTAGGAATAGGTTCAGTCAAGGATAGTAGTGGGAAGTTGCGTGTGGAGGCTGAAGAAATTGAGGAGACATTGAATGAATACTTTTCGTCAGTATTCACTCAGGAACAGGACATTGTTGCTGATGTGAATATTGAGTCACAATTAATTAGAATGGATGGCTTTGAGGTATGTAGGGAAGAGGTGTTGGAAATTCTGGAAAGGGTGAAAATAGATATATCCCCTGGGCCTGATTGCATTTATCCTAGGATTCTCTAGGAAGCAAGGGAGGAGATTGCAGAGCCATTGGCCTTGATTGTTATGTCCTCGTTGTCTACAGGAATTGTGCCAGAAGACTGGAGGATAGCAAATGTGGTTCCCTTGTTCAAGAAGGGGAGTAGGGATAACCCTAGTAACTATAGGCTGGTGAATCTCACTTCTGTTGTGGGCAAAGTCTTAGAGAATTGTAAGGGATAGGATTTATGAACATCTGGATAGGAATAATGTGATCAAGGATAGTCAGCATGGTTTTGTGAAGGGCAGGTCGTGCCTCACAAACTTTATTGAATTCTTTGAGAAGGTGACTAAGGAGGTGGATGAGGGTAAAGCGGTAGATGTGGTGTATATGGATTTTAGTAAGGCGTTTGATACGGTTCCCATGGTAGGCTACTGCAAAAAATACGAAGGTATGGCATTGAGGGTGAGTTTGAGGTTTGGATTAGGAATTGGCTGGCTGGAAGAAGACAGAGGGTAGTAGTTGATGGTAAAGGTTCATCTTGTAGTGCAGTTACTAGCGGTGTTCTGCAAGGAACTTTTTTGGGACCATTGCTGTTTGTCATTTTTATAAATGACCTGGAGGAGGGGCTAGAAGGTTGGGTGAGCAAGTTTGCGGATGATACGAAAGTCGGTGGAGTTGTTGACAGTGAGGAAGGATGTCGCAGATTACAGCGGGATATAGATAAGCTGCAGAGCTGGGCAGGAAGGTGGCAAATGGAGTTCAATGTAGCTAAGTGTGAAGAGATTCACTTTGGTAAGAGTAACAAAAAGATGGGGTACTGGGCTAATGGTCGGATACTTGGCAGTGTGGATGAGCAGAGGGATGTTGGTGTCCATGTACACAGATCTCTGAAAGTTGCCACCCAGATAAATAGTGCTGTGAAGAAGGCATATGGCGTACTGGCTTTTATTGGTAGAGGAATTGAGTTCCAGAGTCCTGAGGTCATGTTGCAGTTGTATAAGACTCTGGTGCGGCCGCATCTGAAGTATTGTGTGCAGTTTTGGTCGACATACTACAGGAAGGATGTGGAGGCATTGGAACGGGTGCAGAGGAGGTTTACCAGGATGTTGCCTGGTATGGTAGGAAGATCGTATGAGGAAAGGCTGAGGCACTTGGGGCTGTTTTCATTGGAGCAAAGAAGGTTTAGGGGTGACTTGATAGAGGTGTACAAGATGATTAGGGGTTTAGATAGGGTTGACCATGAGAACCCTTTTCCACGGATGGAGTCAGATATTACGAGGGGGCATAGATTTAAATTAAGGGGTGGTAGGTATAGGACAGATTTCAGGGATAGATTCTTTAGTCATCCAGTCGTAAGTTCATGGAATGCCCTGCCAGTAACAGGGGTGGACTCTCGCTCTTTATGGGCATTTAAACGGGCATTGGATAGGCATATGGAGGATAGTGGGCTAGTGTAGGTTAGGTGGGCTGGGATCGGAGCAACATTGAGGGCCGAAGGGCCTGTACTGCGCTATATTTTTCTAAGTTCTATGTTCTATGACAGAATTGGTTCACCGATTCAAGTTCTAAATTGGGGCGAGGCGAATCTTGTTGGAATTAGGCAGGGACATGCAAAGGTTGATTGGAGTAGCTTTCTTCCAGGAAAGTAAGTGGGAGGCTTTTAAAAGTGAGATAGCTCGAGTTCAGAGGCTATATAATCCTGTGAGGATGAAGGGAATGTGACGCAGGAAGAAAGAACCCTGGATGACAAGATATAATCAGGCTCTGGCCAGTAAAAAGGAGGGCTGAGGTTCAGGTAGCCGGAATCAAAGGAATTTCTGGAGAGATACAAGGGATACAGGTGTTTACTGAAGAAGGAAATCAGGAGGGCGAAAAGGGGGTATGACATAACCTTGGCTGAGAAAATTAGGGTGAACCCAAAGATGTGCTTTCAGTATAGTAAAGAAAAAGAACGATTACAGAGAAAATAGGACGCCTTACAATCCAAAATCGGCATTCATGTGTAAAACCACAACAGATGGGCGAGGTCCTCAATTTCCCCTCTGTGTTTACCATGAAGAAAAACATGAAGATCTGTGACCTTTGGGGAGGTGAGTTGCCATATCCTGGTACAGTCCATATCACAGTAGAGGTACTGTTGGACATATTAGAATGCACACAGTCAGACAAATCTTTGGGTCCTGACCAGATATATCCAAGAGCACTGCAAGAGGCGAGAGAAGACAGTTCAGGGGCCAAGGTCTCCGAAGACTGGGCAGTAGCAAATGTAATGCCCTTGTTCAAGAAGGGCTGCAAAGAAAAGCCTGGGAAATATAGACCAGTAAGCTTCACATCTGCTTCAGTAAACCTCTTGAGAAGGTTCTGAGAGATAAGATGTGCATGCATTTGGAAAGACAGAGTTTGACTTGGAGCAGTCAGCATAGCTTTGTACGTGGCAGATCATGCCTTACAAATTTTCTTCGAGTTTTTTCAGGAAGTGACTAGGAAGGTTAACGAGGGCAGGGTAGTGGACATAGTCTATATGGATTTCAGTAAAGCCTTTGATAAGGTTCCAGATGGTAGGCCACTTGAGAAGGTTAGATCGTATCAACTACAAGGTAATCTAGCAAATTGGCGACACAGTTGGCTTGGCGTTGGGAAACAAATGGCTCTGGTGGAGGTATGCTTGTCGGTCTGGAGGCTTGTGACTAGTAGAGCGCCTCAGGGGTCGGTGCTGGGCCCATTGCTGTTTGTTATCTATATCAACGATTTGGACGAGAGTGCACACGCAAAGTTAGTAAGTTTGCAGCTGACACTAAACTAGGAGGGATCCAATGAGGAACATTACCAGAAATTGCAGCAATACCTTGATCGACAGCGGAAGTGGGCTGAGAAATAGCATATTGAGATTAACATAGATAAGGGTGACGTCTTGCATTTTGGAAAGTCAAATCCAGGTAAAATTTTAATGATGAATGAGGGGGACTTAAGGAGTGTCATGGAACAAAGGGCATTAGATATCAGGTGCAACATCAAATCCGAAATAACTTGCTCTCCACTTTGCTTCACCACATACTCTTCAACCCACCTCATATACACTTACAGAACTTATTTTTCACAGCTTCAGAAGTCAATTAGTTAACGCAGTTTAGATACAACTTGAGACCATTCAATAAGACTGCAGTATCCACAATACTTGCCAATCTAATTTCCAGAGCATATGATGCTCAGATTTTCTGCTACCATTTTGGTTTCAATTTATAACACACCAATATTTGCTTCTCCATGCTATCTGTAAACTCTACCTAAACTGATTCTGTGGAACCTAAGGGACAGGTCTGTGTCGTTATTAGTGATAGACCTGGACAAGATATTCAGGGAGGCTCACCTCCACGCTGAGATGATCTCAAAAAATGTCCCAAAAAACTGGAGAAGCAACAAATTCCTCCTCGCTCTATTAGGATAAGAGTTACCATATGCTTTCTGCTCCATCACACTCACTGTATGTCTGTTGTAGCACCTAATCCCAAACAAGGTTCACGCTCTGTCTTCAAATAAGGCCCAGGCACTACCACTCTCAGTATTGAATTCAACAACTAATAATACTATAAGGATTCAAAACTGTCGACTGACTCATTCCAGACACCTCACAACTCCCCCCACCTACACCAGCACTAACAGCAGGGTCACCCATTCCCACTATCCCTCCATTCCTTTCTCCCATTCCAGGAGAAAAGGCCAGGAATAGATAGAAAAGGCCAAGCTGAGTAATGAAGTGCCCTATATCCTCTCCCTCACTACCCTGCCCCTACCACATGGGGATGACTCTTAAAGAGCTGGAGAGGACCAGGACGCCTCGTGTGGAGAATCTGAAACATCCACGTCCTCCTGACCAGTTAAGGAGCAATGTTCAGTGAAAGACAATTCTCAGTTTAAACCCACTGGCAGTTCCAACAACAGCCCTTTCATTTCCAAACAAAAAACCCACAGATACCTCACTGCACAGAGACGCAGACACAGAATAACACAGACGAACACACACAATACTTACAAGTAGATAGGTAAACATACACGTATAAACACACAAATACATATGCAGTCACATACAAATCGACATAACTACAGATAGAAACACACGCTGAAGCACAGACAGACAGATGTAGACACACAAACACACAGATAAGAAGCACATGGACACACGCACGCACACAGGCACAAGCAGGCACATACACACACACTAGCACTTACTCGCATACAGATACACAGAGGCACAGACACTAGTGTAATTAAGACACAAATCGACATGTTTTGATTTGGAAGGTGATCAAGGATTCGAGGGAAAAGGCAGAAGAATGACGTCGAGGTACACAGAAGAAATTATTGAACGGAATTTCCGACTCGATAGGCTGAATGGCCTCAATCTGGTTATTTCCTTAATGCTCCTGCGGTATTATGCTATCAGGCATTCTCTTCCTGAGACAGCAGCAGAGGCTGGGTGCGATACATATTTGATTGGAAAGGGTCAGTGGGAATGTGGGTTAGGTTTGGAGTCTGGAATGGATTATGTTCCTAAATATTCCTAATTTTTCTGTCCTTATGTCTGAAAAGAGGTGGTGATTTGATGCTCAGTTAACACAGTTTTAAAATAACAGTCCCCCAATGAAATAAGGACGTCCCTTTCCCATTAGTGTTGTGCTATCTGCGTTGGCCTCATCCCCAGGAAGCAGTGAAGACTCGTCTATTATAGATATTCAAGGCTAAGCTCGACTGATCTTGACTGAACAGAAGAGTCAGTGTTTATTGGGGACAGACAGGAAATGGATGGTCAGACACACTCGGATCAACGATGAGCATTCTGAATGGTGCAGCCGAATGGGCAACTTCTGCCCCTGTATTGTTTCCTCAATTCATTCCTCGATGATGTTACAGAGATATACTGCTGTCCCTACCCCATGTGTTGTTCCCTCAATCCACCCCTCGATGTTGTTACAGGGTTGGGGACCACTCCATTCAGTCAGACAGGATCGTTGCAATGACACAGGAGGAGACCATTCTGCCCCTCTAAGGAATTACACAGGAATATAGAATGAAGTAATTCAGCTCGTTCAGTACACTACACAGTCCAGGAGGAGGCTATTCAACCCACCTGAACGGCTACACAGGAACAGGGAAGCTGTCGCTAACAGGAAATAGAGAGTAGAGACAAATGTTTATTTTCAGGCTGCAAAGCTGTAACTGATGAAGTGCCTCAGAGATCACTGTGGGGTCATCAATGATCAACAAACTGTATCAAAGATCTGGAGGAAGGGAAGGGAATGGCTTGGAGCTCAATTAGCTCATACACCAAGATGGTCATTCAATGTGTCGTCAAATAGAGGTATTGAGTCTGCAATGTGTTACAGGCAGGGAAGGTGAGTGAGCAAACCTTAAGCAGAAATAACAGAAGGTAAGTTGTCAATTTTGGCATGAAGGTTGAAACAATGGTAAACAATTTAAATGGAGAGAGATTGCCGAACTCTGTGATACAGGAGGTTTCCATGTTCTTGCGACATGAATCATATGAAGTCAGATGCAGCAAATGATTTGCAAGGTAAGTGGAATGATGCTGTTTTTGACAAAAGGTATCAGGTTTAATTACAGGAATGTTTTACTGCATCTGTACAGGGCATTGCTGAGACCACACCGGATGCACTGTGCGCAGGATTGATCCCCTAACACTAAAATAAAAAGATATAATTATTTTCGAAGATTTTCAAAGAGGTTTCCTTTTACACATTCCTGGAATGCCGGCCTTTTGTTATGGGGGATTATCCATTTCAATCTTAGCTGAGAAATAATATTGAACTATCCATGACTTTCTAAAAAGTGTATCAGGTGGATGCATATTATCTCCTGTCAGGGAGACCACAGCTAGAGAATAAACTTTGAGAAAAAGATGCATTGATATTAACACACATACTATGAAGACAACTACCAATATTTACAAATTACACAGACACATGTAAGCATGTCTTCAAGTTATAAAGTGGGGACATTTTTGCGATTGGAAGAAATTGCGTACAACAAGAGCAATGACGCACCTGCATATAATCCATAATCAGGTTTTCCAGAGAATGTTCCAGGAGATCGCACATGGCCCAGTTTGGTGTTCAGTGACAAAATTGTATGTTCCAACACAGAGAGGGAGAAAAATGTTCCCTGTCTGAGAGGCAGCAGCCATTTGATCCCTCTCTCTTACTTTGTTCCGCCCGATAGCAAAGTGTGAGACCATAAAATCCTCGCGTCAACTTTATCACTTGTGAAGAATTCCTGGTGAGGAATCATTGGAATCTCTCCACTGCCTGAAACGAAGGGATATCAGCCAAATCCCACTGTTCCAGAAAGAAATCCCACTACCAGTAACTTGTGTGAGCAAAATAACTTCAAAAGCAGAATAACATTTTGGGGCAATCTATCATTTTATCATTTGTTATGAGTTCAAATTTCTGTGTCTCACATTTTTCTAGAAAATGGCGGAGTCTGAGACCTAAATCGTTGGCCACCTCACTAAACTGGCTGCATCTATGATGGGTGTAACCAGTGGAGGAGTGGGACTCGGAAAGGACATAGTGACCCTCCAACATTTGTTGGAACACAAATGAGAAATTCTCAAAGGTCTGTTCAAGTGGAAATTCCCTTCCCCAGAGGATTGTGGCGCCTGGATGCTTGCATTTACTCAAAGTTGTTTTTGGTATATAGTAAAATGTTATACAGACAGAAATGCGCTGCTTTGAGCAAAAACACATGAAGCGGTGACAAAGTATTTAATTGCCCACTCCTGCTGCTCAGTCCTGTGTTGCTATGTTCTATTCAACCCCTCACAGCTCCTGCAAGGAACAGATGGAGACCACTTGCCCCAAAGACCTGGTCAACAGTAACACAGGATCTCATTCAGTCCCTCAAGATTGTCACACATGGTTTGGTGTCGGTTGGAAAATGTTATTTGTTTTGACAGACGCCTCTGGTCTCTTTACAGAGTGTTACCTCTCTGCAACTTGTGGTTCATTTGTTGGTGATATCATAGACCCAGATTCACCATGAATACAGTCCCCATACCTCAACCAGAGATGACTCACAAAATACTTTGCTCTCTCTGATTGCAACGTTCAATAAAAGAACATTCAGAAAAATTACAGCCATTAACTTTGCAATTACTGAATATGAGGTCAAAAGGAACAGGATCAGGTAATTCAGATGATCAATCCATTGCCTGAACCTTTGTCTTTCTCTCTTTCTCTCTCTGTCTGTCTGTCTCTCTCTCTCTCCCCCGCCCTCCTCTCTTTATCTCTCTGTCTCTCTCTCTCTCTCCCCGCCCCACCTCTCTTTATCTCTCTGTCTCAGTTGAAATAGGGAGTGGGGATGGTTGGGTCGAACGTTCTCAGAGACTCTTAAACTATCGAGAATCATGTAATCTTGGTGAAAAAAAGCCATGGAACTTATCATTGTATCATTGTCTGTTTAGAACATCATGAGTGATCGTCCATCCCCCTTAAGGTTCAATGCAATCACCTCTTATTCTATCGCTAACCTTCACTCACTGTTCGTGGAGCCATCATCCCAGGGATTAGTCTGGTGAAACGTGAGAGAAAGTCTATCCACAGTACCCCAAATACTGTCTCAACAACACTCTCTGGGATTGTCAAAAACATCTTTTCTCTCACTTATACATCGCCATTTCTTTCCTGTGCCACAAAAAAGCCACTCCTTCTCTATGCACTACGACTGACATGGAATTTATAAGTCCCTTACATCTGTACTTCAGCATCAATAAAGCCAGCACCAGAGATACCTATGGAGATATGCATCACTCTCGGGGAGAATTTCAATGAGATTGAATACACCTAAAATAGGGGATGATCATGTACCTGAATGGAAATGAGATGTAGCAATACAGAAAATGGGCAGAGAAACAGAGCTATCTTTATCTTTATTCTTCTCTTACAGGATGTATGAAGCCCTGGCCAGGGCAGCATGTTATGCAGATCTTGAACTGAGTGGCTGGTTCAGCTGTTCCACAGGACCGTAAAGAGTAAAACATATTGCTGTGGGTTTGTAGTGCTACAGGATAAATCTTGCTGCTTAATTAAAACCAGCAATGGAGAAAATATTTATCCCATGCAGTAATCTGTGATAATTCTAGAGGCAAATCTATTTAAAGTAAACATTAACAACTTTATTCCTTAAAGTATAACAGAGAATAATAAACGAACAACTATTTAGAACTTCTTCCTCTAACCTGTCTTTGACCTTTCCCCTCCACAATTCTAGGCCGATAAGACTCCTAATCAAGATTTACAAAACAAAATTTCTTATCTCAAAACCAGGAAGCTTTCGAAACTTCTCCATATTCCTGTCTTCTTTTCTTCTTCGGAACTCTGCTTCACCAGTTACTAATCAATACAAGTACCCGTAGGAGAGTTATTTTCAGGTAGTCTTTGCATGATGGTAGCTTGGCAGTTCTCCTCTCAACTGTTCAATTTTTCATGGTCTTGTACCGCCAAACTATTTGATTGTATCATTGGCTGTTAAGATTGTCAATATAATAAATTAAAACTTGGTTGAAGGTTGGCATTTTGGGGTATCATTTAAAATGTTTTGCTGAATTTGTTTCAACACAATGAGCTAATCGGGTTGTTCAACCAAATGTTACATTATGTCTATTTTTCAGAACTCTTGGTGCTGTCAGGTAGTTATTGTTGGTTTTTAATTCTCTCAAAGGTACAGTACACCCACGTGTTCATTACAGAAGTCACACGGAAACCTGACGAAGTAAGCATGACGCATTGACTTCCCTAAAGGACTTGAGGCAACAGATTGGTTTTTATAACACATGATAACGGTCGCTTTTAAACTCACCAATTTCCTTCATAAGATATTAACAGCCCATTATTCTGTTGCTCTAGATTATGCGTTAATGGGTTGACCACCATAAACTGTCTTCCCTTATGTGCAGAAGACAAGTTAATCATTCTCAAGAGCAATTATTTAGTGATGGACATGTGATTACAAGGAACGTGAAACTGTTGTATCTGGATTGAACAAAGGCACAAATGGTTTATTCAGATATTGCACTGAGACTGAGGACGAGACTGGGATGGTGAGTGGGGAGGACATGGAGATGTAAATCTGTGAAGGACAAAATGGAGTATGGAGTTTGAGAAGAGTCTGATTCCTCCTCGCCTATCAGTGAGTAATTTATAAATAGTAGTTTGTTAGTTATAATATGAAATGAAATAGTTTTTTTGTTTGGAACTGAAGATATTGACTTGCACTTTCCAAAATGTACATATCGTGAGCAGAAATCCAGTTCAACCCGGTTTCGTAGACAAATATGATGACTTACCAGGAACACCAACGATCGCGAGGATGGGATAGTAACCACCTTGAATAATCCAAAAGATATCCTGGATCCGATATGCTAAGGATATCCAAGGCTGAGAAAGCCAGTAAAGACCCGAGGATAAACTCCTGTCCATTGTTGGAACATTCTAGTCTCATATTCTCAAAATCTGATCCATTGTTGTAACGTTCCTGTCTAATGTTCTCAGATTCTGATCTCTCCCCTCTCTCTGTCTCGAGCTGCTGATCCCCGTTAGTGCTTCTGTGATGCTCCTACTCACCCTATGGGATAACACAATGAACAGAGCCCATTTATCTTTCAACGATGGAAGCTCTCCACTGGCATAGTTAGGATCCACGGAGATTGACATTAATCACAGTCACTGAACAAATAGCTCCATTTAACCCCTTCGAGTTCAATATTGATTTTATTCAAATTCAAAAGAAAGTTAAAATTGACTAATTTAGCTTGGGATATGTGTGGGTGGCTGAGGAAAGAAATATTGGAGATGGTAGATTGATTGTGTGTAATCAATCAACCTGCCTTGGATATGGGAGTAATGTCAAAGGATTATCAGAACATAAACAAGTTTCTCCATTTATAAATGGAAACATACAATCTATAACTACTGATCAGTGATTATAATGTCAGTAAAATATGGAGAGAACATTTCCAGTCCGTAATCTGACAGGCAAATGTGCCTATGACAACATGAGTTATAACAGACAAATGTCATGGATATGTTAACAGAGAATATAATGTGACACACAATTGAGATGATTCGTCGAGGATCGGAGAAGGCAGGTGAGGGCCATGCAGTTAATGTTGTCGATGTCAATCAACTGTGATGAAGTACCATGCATTGGTTTTCAATTGCAGTGTGATTATGATATTGGGGACATGGCTGCAGAGACTGGAGGGAGGGAATATGATATTTCCCAGTCATCAGTACTGGGATGTTACTCTTTATGAATCATAAGAAAATCAAATTCCAGGATACATCTCCAATGAGGAATGAGGAGAGCCAATATTAACCATATGACCAGAAGACATTGAAGCAGAAATGTGGCTATTCACCCCATTGAGCCTGCACCACCATTCAATTTTGGCTGTTAAGCTTCTCAACCCCATTCTTCCACTTTCTATCTGTAACCCTTCAACCCCTTTACAAGCAAGAACCTATCTGTCTTACTCTTAAATATATTCAATTTCCTGGCCTCGACACCCTTCCGTAGCAGTGAATTCCCGAGATTCACCACGCACTGGCTGAAGAGGTTCATCTTTATCTGTGTTTGAAAAGGTCATCTCTTTACTCTGTCTCCTCGGGGTCCTAGTCTCCCCTCCATTGGAATTATCTTCCCAAAATCCACCCTGTTCAAGTCATTCAATGTTCTGTAAGTTTCAATTAGACCTCCTACCATCCTTCTGAACTCTCTCAAACATAGACTCAGAGCCCTCAGATGTTCTTCATACGTGAAGCTTTTCATTCCTGGGACCACTTTCGAGAATCTCTTCGGAAAATGCTCCACGGCCAATACATCCTTCCTAAGATATGGGACCCAAAACTGTGCAGCATAATCCAAATGTAGCCTGACCAAAATCTTATAGAGCGTCAGAAGTACATCCCTACATTTATTTTCAAGCCCTCTTGAAATAAATGGAATCATTTTATATGCATTCCCAACTGCTGACAACCTGCCATTGACCTTTAAAGATCCTTGGACTAGAACCCTCCCACCCCGCCCCCCCCCCCCCACCCCCACAAGTCTTCTGAACTTGCTCGCTATTTAGAAAATAGTCCATGCCATTATTTTTCCTGGCAAACTGCATGACCTCACACTTCCCCGCGTTATACTCCACATGCCACTTCTTTGCTCACTCCCCTAACCTGTGCAAATCCTTCAGCAGGAGAAAGTGAGGACCGCAGATGCTGGAGATCAGAGTCAACAAATGTGGTGCTAGAAAAGCACAACCAGTCAGGCGGTCAATGAGGAACATGATATTCGTCGTTTCAGTCATAAAGCATTTCATCAGGAATGAAGTGGGTGGGCGGAAAGGGTTTGAGAGATGAATGGGAGGGACTGGGAGGAAGGTAGCTTGGAAGGCGATAGCTAAATGAAGGTGAGTGGTGAGAGTGGAAGGTGGAGTGGAGAGATGGGAAGGAAGATAGACAGGGAGAACAGTTCAACAGGCGGTGCTCAGCTGGAGGGTGAGGTCTGGGATAAGGTGGAGGGAAGGGAGATGTGTAAACTGGTGACATTGCGCTGGATACCGTGTGGTTGAAGGGTCCCAAGATGGATGACGATGCGCTCTTCCTCCAGACGTCTCGTGTCTTGAATGTGGCAGTGGAGGAGGCCAATAACTTGCATGTCCATGGAGGAGTGGTAGGGGGAGGCGAAGTATTCAGCCACAGGGAATTGGGGTTGTTGGGTGTGTGATGGAGAGTGTTCCCTGAAACATTCTGCAAGTTGACGTCCTGTCTCCCCAGTGTAGATGAGACCAGGATTAATGGACAGAGTAGATGAGGTGTTTGGATGCACCGGATATTCTCTACCTGATGTGGAAGTATCTTTGGGGTCTTGAATGGAAGTGAGGAGGAATTTGTTGGCACAGGTTTCATGCCTCTTACAATGGCAAGGGAAGGTGCCCGGAGTGGAAGGTGGCTTGTTGGGGTGTGGAAGGGGGTCATGTGAACATAACGAGGGAGTTGTGAAGGGAATGGTCTCTGCAGAATGCTGATAGGGGTGGGGAGGGAAGTATATCTCTGGTGGTGTGGTCTGACAGTCGGTGGCAGAAATGGCGGAGGATGATGCGTTATATCCTGAGGTTGGTGGTCTGGAAGGCGAGCATTAGAGGGGTGCTCGAGTGTGCTACTGCACCCTCCTCCAGCTGTACCACCTCTTCCATGCTACATATCCTTCTAGTCCATCTTTACACTGTTTGAAAACTTAGCCAGAATGCCATCAGTTCCTTCATGTAGACCATTAATGCACAAAGCGAATTTTGTGGTCCCAACACTGAGTCTTGAGGAAAACCACTTGTCACTGGATGCCATCCTGAGAAGGACACTTTTATCCCCACTCTCTGCTTTCTGTCAGACAGCCATGCATCTATCCAAGCTTGCACCTTGCCTGTAACACCCGGGACCCTAATCTTTCTCAATAGCCTCTTGCCTGGCATCTTATCACATAATTTTAGGGAAGCAGGTGCATAACATCTGCTGGTTCTCCTTGGTCAAAGCTGCTCCTTACCTCCTCAAAGCATTCCAGCAGGTTTGCCAGGCATGACCTCCCATTGATGAAACAATGCTGAATGTGCACTATTTTACTAAACACTTCCAAGTATTCAGAAATCCCATCCTTCGCGATGGATTCCAGGATGTTACCCACAACCAAGGTTAGGCTAATCAGTCTGTAATTTTCCATCTTCTGCCTAACTCCCTTATTAAATGGAGTGTCACGTTAGCAATTTTCCAGCCTTTCCTGATTTTAGTCATTCCTGAAAGATTACCAATTTCACTTTCACTACCTCTTCAGCTATTTGCCTTACACTGCTGGGGTGTGGTCCATATGGTTCAGGTGATTTATCCAAATTCAGCCATTCAGTTTTCCAGCATGTTCTTCTTGGTGATGACCATCATACTCAGCTCTGCCCTCTCACTCTCTTCAATTTTTGAGGAATTACTTGTGTCTTCCACCATGAACATTGATGCAAAGTTCCTCATTCATTTCTTTGTTTCGCACTACTGTCTCTCCAGCATCATTTTCCAGTGGTCCAGTTTCACTTTTGCCTCTCTTTTGCACTTTTTTATCTGAAGAACCTCTTACAGTCTCCTTTCTATTATTGGTTAGCTTACCTCCATATCTAATCTTCTCTGTCCTTTTTTTTTACCCTGTAAGTCTTTGTAAGTTTCCCAATTCTCTAGTTTCCCACTGCCTCTCACCACATTATACGCTTGCTCTTTTGCTTGTATGCAATCCTTGACTTCCCTCGTCAGCCCTGGCTGTCTCATCCTCCCTGTATCATACCTCTATTCCTCGGCAAAAAAAACTCTGCTGTGTCTCCTGAATTAATCTTGGAATCTTCTGTCATTGCTGTTCCAGTGTCTTTCATGCTTGACCCCTCTCCCAGTCAATTCTACCCAGCTTCTCCCTTATGCCTCTGTAGTTGCCTTTATTTAGCTGAAATACTGTTACCTCTTATTCTATCTTCTCTCTCAATTTGCTGAATAAATTCAACCATGTTCTGATCATTGCTTCCGAAGTTTACCTGCACTCTAATCTCCCTTACGAATCCTGCGTCATTAAATCCAGTATCGTCTGTTCCTGAGTGGGCTCAAAAAGGCATCTCATAAACATTCCTAAAATTCCTTTACTTGTGAACCACTACCAATCTAATGTTCCCAGCTCCGATGCATACTGAAATCACCCATGATTACTGTACTTTGCCTTTCCTACACATCTTTTCTATCTCCTGGTGTATCTTGTGCCCCAGCTTCTGACTACTCTTTGGAGCCCTGTACAAGACTTCAGCTGTGGTTCTCTTACCTTTGTTTTTCCTCAATTCTACCCACGCAGATTCTACACCATCTCACCTTACTTCCTTTCTTACTATTGATTTAATTTCATTTCTTACTAATAATCCACTCGCTCTGCCGACCTGCCTATCTTTTCGACAGGATAAATATCCTTTAATATTCAGATCCCCTTGCAGCCACATCTCCGTGATGCCCATCGCTTCATACCTGCCGATTTAATTCTGCGCCACAAGCTCATTTACCTTATTCCTTATACAGCATGCATTCAGTTGTAACCCCTTCAGTTCCTCTTCCCATTGTCATTCATTCAGTGCACTTGAAGTTTGAAATGTTAAACATTTCCAGATGCTCTATCCTATTTGTGTCTGTGCTGGAGATTTTAATAACCTCTCCTGAGCTCTGTACTCTTACCTCCTCGTTTAATTCGGCTTTTCTAATTAAACCCTATAACTGCACCCCCACCCCGCACACAGACACACTCCTAATCAGTTTAAAGCTCTGTCTACAGCCCTGGTTAGGTTTCACTTGGATTCTGGTCCCAACACGGTTCAGATGACGACTTTCCCTTCAGAGCAGGTCCTTTCTTCCTCAGTAATAAAATGTGTTTATTCAACACAAAATACAAGGATAAAAACGCTTTTCTGTACATACCAAAATATGAAAACTACCAAAGGACAATATTGTTAAAATACACTTACTATGTGGAGCTATATAAATTGTAATGTGAATTACCAAACCATGGAAGTGGTGTGAAAACTTTATCAATCATTATTTGACCCACAGCTGAGACCCTGATTTCCCCTCTGCCAGTGATTCCCTTCACTGAGATTCCACCCTGCCTATCACGCAGTCTCTAGAGGGGCTACAAGTTCCTGTTGGCCCAGAATATTTAAATTAATCCACCTTCTCCCTGGAACCAATCTATTGGTGTATTGGATTGTGTTTAGCTGTCAGCAACTCAGCTCTGGGATGTTATTGTCGATAAATGATCTGGGATGTCAACCAGTATCAGCATGGTGCTCACAGGGTATGGCACCAGGCAAAGGGCTTACGGCCTGTGCGAGATTCTAAAAAAAGTTTCTGTGTATTTCTGCTCATGCTGTTTCCTGATCTAACTTCACATTCGTCTGACACCCCTTGCTCTCACTCACTCTCTCACGCCTTTTTTTCACTCTGTTTATCTCCATTCACCGTCTTTCTTTCTGTTTATTTCTCTCTCTCCCTCTCAGTCTATCTCCTGTTATTCACTCTATTTTCAAGTTGTCAAGTTGGACAGCTCATGTACACATGATGGGCTGAATGGCCTCCTTCTGTGTTGTGTTAATTCTGAAGTTATCTGACCCACAATAACAAGTTTTGCTGCCTGGAGAGACAAGCTGGTCCAGTGAAGGACACATTGGCAATTAACCATTATCTCTTCCTATTTTCTGACATGCAACAATGTTGAAATATCTGTTCAAACAACCAATTCCTTATATTAAAATCAGCCTGCCAGGCCATTGTGTTCGGTACCCTCTGTTCTGTTCTGTTGGTCTTAGCTGTACTGGGATTAGTTCCAACTCCTCATCAGTCACTGTACCTGTGGACTTATTGCAGTGGTTCCACAGACCTTTCCCCATCACCGCCAAACATTAGTTTAAACCTTCATAAAGGACGATAGCAAACCTGCCTGCCAGGAGATTGCTGCCAGTTCAGGTCGATCCCGTCATTCTTGTTTATATCCTACCAACCCGGGAATCCCAATGATCCACATATCGGAGATTATTGTCAGTTCATGTGCATCCGTTCCTTCTTGTGTGTATCCTACTGACTCGTGAATCCCAATAATCCACATATCGTAAATTGCTGCCGGTTTAGGTTCGTACTATTCTTTTTGTGTATATCCTACCGACCCTGGAATTCCAAAGATTCACACATCAGAAGTGCTGCCTCCCCGACCAGCACTTTGATCGTGTATTTAACTGTGCTACCTTACTATTCCTAACCTCACTCGCACGTGACATATTCTAATGACTCCAAAATTCAAATATCCTTTCAACACAACTCCAGCAAAGCCTTTTCTTTAAACTGGATAGACTTGATAATAAAAACCTAAGTGTGATATCAGAAAAGTGAGACCACTGAATCAGTCCAATGACCACCGGATCTGATATCTATCCCCGCCATCAAGACATATATATATATATATAGACCATCTATTTGCAGATGGACGAGGATAAACGGAAGATTAGAAAATGTCAGAGTAGATGAATGTAATTCAGCCTATTTACTCAGCTTTGCTATTCAATCGGATTCTAGTTATTCTGTTCCTTTCAATGGCAGTGTCTTTACCCAGCCTCCCCAGCGGGTCAGAAAGTTTCCAGTGTCGTTGTGTGCACAGTACTGCGAAGAGAGTATCCAGTACCAGGCAATGGGGTGTGAGGAGTCCCAGGAGTGGCACAAGGAAAGGCTGCATGAAGTGACAATGGACGAAGGGAACTGAGAGAGATGGAATTGGCATCCAGGGACACTGCACTCAGACAAGTGACCGGGCAAGATTCATAAACACCCAGAGGAACCCACGAACCACGGCTGCTTTTACAAAAACCTGACACATTTGCTACATTTCTCGATCGAACAAAAGCAAAAATACTGTACATGGTAGAAATATGAAGTAAACAAAGAGACGTACTGTGTAGAGAGAAAGAGTTAACGCTCCCAATGCAGACACGGCAGACACGGGAAGAATGTACAATGTCCACACAGACAGGGTCCAGAGATTGGAAATAAACCCAAGTCCCCAGCACTGTGAGGCAACATTGCTGTGTCACCATGCTGCCCAATGATGGATAAATGGGGATAGTATAGTTAAAAGCATAGATACTGTTCTCTGTGATCGGGATTAAGAAGGTTTTGTTGCCTACATGGAGCTCGGGTTTGGGATATATCATCTGGGTTGCAGAACGTGGAGCTGGAGGGGAATGATTCAGTGGTCAGGGTCCGTGTACCAACGGCTGGACACACAAATGACAATGAGAAGAGCGACGGGCAATACAGGACTGAACTATTATATCGGAATGCATGCAGTATAAGAAATAAGATAAATGAGCTGGTGACTCATCCATAAATTGGCAGGTATGACATAGTGGGCTTTACAGTGATATCGCTGCAAGAGGATCAGGATCGGGAGCTGAATATTCAAGGATATTCATCCTGTCGAAAAGATAGGCAGATGGGCAGAGAGATAGAGTTTTCTCAGTATTAAGAATGGAATCGAATCAATGATCAATAATAAGAAATTTAATAAGGTCAGATGGTGTAGAATCTGTGTCCGTAAAATTGCGGATTAAAAAACGTGAAAAGATGCAGTTGGGGTTATATACAGGGAGCTGGGGTGTAAGATACACCAGGAGCTAGAAAGATCTGTAGGAAAGGCAAAGTTACAGTGATCATGTGGGATTTTATTATACGGATGGACTGGGAATTCAGATTGATAGTGGTTGGCAGGACAAGGAATTTGTGGAATGTCTATGAGATGGCTTTTTGGAGCAGCTTGTGCAGGCAGACTAGATGAGGGGAGCTTAAGGTGACAGTGATCATAATATGATTGAATTTACTCTGCAGTTTCAGATGGAGAAGATAGAATCAGAAGTAACGGTATTACAGCTGAATAAAGGCAATTACACAGACATGAGTGAGGAGCTGGGTAGAATTGACGAGGAGACGGACACAGCAGGAAAGACAGTGCAATAGCAATGGCAGGAGATTTTTGGAGTAATTCAGGATACAGCAGAGATTTATCCCGAGGAAAAAGAGGCTTGTATAGGGAGGATGGGACAACCATAGCTGACTAGGGGAATCAGGAACAGCATAAAAGCAAAAAAGAAATTATATAATGTGGCAAAGTGCAGTGGGAAACCTGAGGATTGGAAAGCTTACAAAGACAAAACAGAGGGCAAAGAAAATAAAATGAGGAGGAAAATTATTCAATAAGGGGTTAAGATAGCCAATAATATAAAGGAAGACTGTAACAGTTTCTTTCGATATATAACGTACAAAAGAGCTGCAAAAGTGGACATTAGACTGCTGGAAAATGATATTGGAGAGATAGCAGTGGAGAACGAGAAAATGCCAATGAACTCAATAATTGCTTTGCATCAGCTTTCATGGTGGAAGGCACGAGTAATACCTTAAACATTCAAGAGATTGAGGGGGCAGAGCTGAGTACCATGGAGAACATGCTCGAAAAAAATGTAATGGCCCGAAGGTGGTTAAATATCTTTGACCAGATGGATTACATCCCAATATTATAAGGGAGATAGCTGAAGAGTGAGTGGAGGCAATCGTGGTGATCGTTCAGGAATCACTAGAGTAAGGAACGATCCCAGAGCACTTGAAACCCACTCACGTGACACCACATTTTAACAAGGGAGTAAGGAAAAAGACAAAAAAAAACCCACAATGAATAGTTTAACCTCTGTCGTGGGTAAGATCCTGGAATCCATTGTAAAGGATGAGATTTCTGAATACTTGAAAGTGTTTGGTAAAATAGGGCAAAGTCGGCATGATTTCATCAAGGGAAGTTAATGCCTGACAAATCTATTGGAATTCTTTGAAGAGGAAATGAGCAGCTCGACCAAGCACAGCCAATGGATGTTATCTACCTGGAATTCAAGAAGGCCTTTGACAAGGTGTCACACAGGAGATTACTGAGTATGATAAGGGTCCGTGGTGTTAGAGGCAAGGTAGTGGCATGGATAGAAGCTTATCTGTCTGGCAGAAAGCAGAGAGTGGGGATAAAAGTGTACTTCTCAGGATGGCAGCCGGGGACAAGTGGTGACCCAGAATGCTCAGTGTTGGAATCAGAACTTTTTACTTGTTACATTAACAACCTCGATGAGGGAATTGAGGGCGGACTGGCTAGTTTTGCAGACAATACAAAGATAGGCAGATGGACAGGTCGTATTGATGAAGCAGAGAGGCTGAACAAGGATTTGGACAGGTAAAGAGATCGTCAGATGCATTCCAACGTTGGAAAGTGTGAGGTCATGCACTTTGACACGAAGAATAGAGGCATGGTCTATTTTCCAAATGGCGAGAAAATTCAGAAATCTGACGTGCAAAGGGACTTGGGAGTTCTAGTGCAGGGTTCTCTCAAGGTCAGCTTGCAGGTTGAGGCAGTAGTTAGGAGGGCAATTGCAATTATGATTGGGAGCATTTACTAAGAGAAGAATTGAATATAAGAACTGACTGTATACGGTTCTGGTCAAACCACATTTGGAGTATTATGCTCATTTTTGAGCTCTAATTATCAGGAATGATGTACTTGTCCTGGAGCGTGTTCAAAAGATTTTCACGAGAATGGACAGAGGAATGAAAAGCTGATTGCATGAGGAATGTTTGAGTACTCTGGGTCTATCCTTGATAAAGGTTGAAAGGATGAGATGGAATGTAATTGTAATAGTAACAGACAGGATACTGAATGACCTGGACAGAGTGGATGTTGATAAGATGTTTCCGTTGGATTAGAATCCGAGTGCACAGCCTTAGATGAAAGGGAACACTTTTTAAACAGTGATAAGGAGAAAGTTATTTAACCATAGAATGGTGAATCTTTGAAATTTATTGCCACAGAACGCTGTGGGGACAGGTCATTGAGTATAAGTGAGAGGGAGATAGATAGTTTTTGATTATCAAGGGGATGAAGGGTTACACGGAGAAGGTCGGAGAAAGGGTTTGAAAAACCTATCACTGATAACTGAATGACGGAGCAAACCCGATGGGCTAACTGTCCTAATTTATGCTCCAATGTCTTATAGTCTTCTGGTCTAAACCTGAAGGAAGTACCTTGTATCTCTGAGAAGATAGATTCATGTTCTTCATGAAGGTCAGAAGCTGTTGGGAATAGTTAACTGTTTGAGAATGAAGGTACTGTGGCTGCTGTCGGAGTCGTGGATAATATGACATTCAGTGCAGGATCACACGCCAACTGCACTGTATTATTGTGGGGAGAATTTATTCAAAACTTCGACCTCTCTATCTCTGGGGAGTAGGGGTTGGGGTGGGTGGGCGTAACGTCTGCCCAGGCACTTAAAATATCCCGAATCATGCATCCTGAGTGAAATAGCAGTCATGGAATTTATCACTTTCTCATTGTCTGTTTAGAATATAAGGAGTGATTGTCCATCCCCCTCATGTTTCAATGCAATCACCTCTTATTCTCTCACGGCGCTACAGATCAAGCTTCACTCACTCCTCATGGTGCCATTATCCCAGGGATTAATCTGCTGGAACTCCTCTTCACTCTCTCTGTGGGATTGATATCACTCCATGTCAAGGAAAGAAAATCTATCCACAATGCCCCAAACACTGCCTCAACAACACTCTCAGGTTTGATCACAATAATAACTTTCCCTCACTTAGCTGGCTCCAATTCTTTTGAGTGACACAGGAAACAATTCATTTGCAATGCATGCCACTGATGTAGAATTTAAAAACATCTTTACATCTGTAGTTCAGAATCAATAAAGCCAGCACCAGAGTTGTCCATGGAGATGTACATCACTCTTCGAAGCGGCTCAATCACAAAGAGTACATCTAAAACAGTGAATGGCTGCTTACCAGAATGGAAATGAGCCGTTGGAATATGGGATGCAGGCAGAGGAAGGGAGCTACCTTTCCTTTTGTTCTGCCCTCACGGGATGTGTGCAGCCATGGTCAGGCCAGCATTTTATGCCGATCTTGAACTGAGTGTCTGTTCCAGCTATTCCACAGGACAATAAATAGTAAAGCAAATTGCCGTGGGTTTGCAGTTAAACACAGACTTGGCCAGAGAAGGATGGCCCACTGCCTTCACCAATGGGCATAAGGCAAGTCGATATCAACAGATTATTATTCTGTGGCTCCAGAATACGAGCCAATGACGTGACCCACTATACACTGTCTGCCCATCTTTCAGATTTTGTGCAGAGAACAAGTTAAACATCTCAAGTGCAATTATTTTGAATTGGACACATGGTTAGAATGGGACTTGAAACAGATGTATCTGGAATTAACAAAGGAGCAAACGATGGTTTATTCAGGAATTGGCCTGAGGCTGAGGAGGATACTGGGACGTCTTAACGGTGGTACTGGGCAGGATTGGTATGTGGGGAGGATATGGAGATGTATACTTTGCAGGAGAAAACGAATCAAGGAGGTTGAGAACAGTGTGTTTTATCCCCGCGAATTGGTGAGTAATTTGTAAATAATAATTCACTAGTTATAATTTCTAAGGAATGGAAATTTGATTGGAGCTGAAAACGTCGACTTGCACATTTACAAAATCTGCATATAATGAGGATCAATTCAGTTCAGACCATTTAACTAAACAGAGAGTGACTTACCAGGAACACCAACTATAGCAAGGATAGGATAGTAACCGGATTGAATAACCATCAGTACATCTTCAATCCACGATGCTAATGATATCCAGGGCTGGGAAAGTTAGTAAAGACCATAGGATAAACTGCTATCCATTGTTGGAACATTCCATTCTAATGTTCCCAGATTTTGATCCATTATTGGAACATTCCAGTCTAATGTTCCCAGATTCCCATCTCTCCTGACCTTCTCTCTAAAGTTGCTAATCCCTGTAATTGCTGTTGGACATGCTCCCATTCATGCGATGGGACAAAACACTGAAAGCATTCCCTTATTGATAGAACAGAGAAACTCTGCAGGGACGCATTTGATCAATGGAGAATGACATAATTGCAATCGCTGAACAAATAGCTCCAGTTAACCCCTTTGAATTCAATGCTACTTTATTAAAATCCAAAATAACGTTGAACATTTATGCATCTGGGTATGATATGCGAGTGTGACTGAAGGAAGGAATGTTGAAGGTGGCAGATTGATTGTGTGTAATCATTCAGTCACCCTTGGATATCGAAGTAATGCCAGAAGTTTAATGGAACATAAACATGCTTCTCTGGTCATAAATACAGAAATAAATCCCGTAACTACTGATCAGTCATTGCAAAATCAGTAAAACATTGAGAAAACATGTATTATCCATGATCTGATAGCAAAATATGTCCAAAGAAAAACGTGGGTTACAACAAACGACATGGATACGTTAACAGCGAATTGCACAAGACAAACACAGTGCAGATTGTTATTCCAGGATCTGAGAAGGCAGGTGTGGGTCATGCTGTTGATGTTATCGATGTTAAGGAACTGTCATGAAGTGTTATTTAATGGACTTCAATTACATTTGATTATGATATTGGGGAAAAGACAGAAGGCGGAGAGGACTGGGGGAAAAGGCTGATAAGACTGGGTGGAGGGACAGTGATGTTCCCCATTTACCAGAACTGGAATGTTACTCTTTATAACTCATATGAAGAACAGATTCAATAATACATGTACAATGAGGAATTAGCAGAGACAATATTAATGAAATGCGTTTATGCAATATAAAATACAGGATTTTCTGCAGACACCAATATATGCAAAATACAAAGAGATAAGGTTGTTAAAATACACTCGTGATATTGAACTATATGAATTGACATGTGTATTACACAACTAGGAAAGTGCTGTGCAAATTTTATCAATCATTATTTGACCCACACCTAAGTTCGTGATTTCACCTCTGTCAGTGAGTCCCCTCATGGAGATTCTCTGGCCTAGTCTCTCAAAGAGTACCATTGTGGGCGGGGGAGAGGGTAATCGTGGAGGAGGGGTGGTGGTTATCATTTCCTGCTGCTCTTGGCACAGTCTATTTAAAAACTCTGCTTTCTCCATGGAACAAATCTATTTGCCTAATGGGTTCTGTTTAGTTATCAGTTACCCAGCTCTGTGATATTGTTGGAAATACATAATCTGGGATGACAGCCAGTATCAGCACAGTGCTCACAGTGTATGGCGCCAGAGACTCGGGTTCAATTTTCGACTCAGGTGGCTGACTGTGTGGAGTTTGCAAATTCTCCCCGTGTCCGTGTGGGTTTCCTCTGGGTACTCCGGTTTCCTCCCACAGTCCAAAGATGTGCAGGCCAGGTGAATTGGCCATGCTAAATTGCCCGCAATATTAGATTAGAGGTATGGGTGGGTTGTGCTTCATCGGGTCGATGTGGACTTGTTGGGCCGAAGGGCCTGTTTCCACACTGTAAGAAATCTAATCTACTCTCTCTATCTCCGATTGTGCAGTTGGATAGCTTGTGACTCTCTCATAATAATTGAGGTTCTCTGACCCACAATAAATACTTCCTGGACAGTCATGCTGGTCTAGTGACAGGTAGAGTGCACAATCACCCATTACCTTTTCCTGCTCTTCTCTAGTGTACAGCTGCCTTGAAATGTCTGTTCAAACAAAGTTCGAACAAAGCAGACAGAATGAAATTCGAGCAGTCGAGAAGACGTTCATGACTGTGTATTTCAATCAGGATTTGATGAAGGATGAGATTCCAGAATAACATAAGCAATGAATGAAAAACACGGTAATACAAGAAAATGGCAGCTGAGTACAACATGTGGTTCCAAGTAGGTCTCATGGTATTACCAATAGATTATCAATCCAGGAAAATCAGCTCCTGTTCTGTGGATCCAGGTTGAATCCCGCCACTGCAGATGGTGGGAATTCAATTCAATAATGTAAAAATATCCCTGGAATAAACGGTCTAATGAGTCATTCAGTTGTACCAATCCCTACAAATTTTCAAACAAATGAAACCGGTGGACCACCTGGCATCAAAATGGCCACTGGAAAAGTCAACATTAGAAACATCACTGCAGAGCCTGCGAAGTCCTCCTTACTACCATCTAAGATCTAGTGCCAACATTGGAACAACTGCCTTACGGACGAGTCAAGCAATAGCCTGACATCGTCATACTCATGGAATCATACCTTATGGAAATAACAGAAATTAAACATGGACAAAGGAGTCTCTTACTGATTACCACGTAACGTCGTTCCTCAGCTGAAACAGTCCTCCTCCATGTTAAACAACACTTGGAGAAAGCATTGACTGTGGCAAGGGCACAATGTTTATTCTGGCTGGGGGATTTCAAAGTCGACTATCAAGAGTGGTTTTGGCAGCAGTACTACTGATCATGCTGGTCAGTTCCTAAGGACATAGCTACTAGATTGGGTCTGCAGAAGGTGGTGAGGGAATGAACGAGAGGGTAAAAAAGAATACCTGACCTCATCCTTACCAATCTACCAACTGCAGATATATATGTCCATGACAGTATCGGTAACACTGCCCTTGTGGAGACGAAGTCTATTATCTCCATAAACTCTATTGTGTTGTGTGGCACGATCATCATGCTAAATGGCACAGACGTTTAGCAGATCTAGCAACTCAAGACTGAGCGTCCATAAGACACTGTGGGCCATCAATAGCAGCAGAACTATACTCCAGCACAATCTGTAACGTCACGGTCCAGCATGTCTCCCCACTAAACCATTAACATCAAACCAGAAGATTAACCCTGGTTCAATGGAGAATGCAGGAAGACATGCCAGGAGCAGAACCAGGAATATATAAAGATAAAATGTTCATCTGCTGAAGCTTCCAAACAGAAATACTTGCGAGCCAGATAGCATAAACAGCAACGGACAGACAGAGCCTAGAAATCACAGAACCAATGCATCAGAATTAAACTCTGCAGTCCTGCTAATCCGATCGTGAATGGTGGCGGAAGATTAAACAACTCATCGGAGTAGGAGCCTCCACAAATATCCCCAACCTCAATGATGGAAGAGCCCAGCACATCAGTGCAAAATATAAGGCTGAAGCTTTCGTTGCAATCTTCAGTCAGAAGTTTTGAGTGGATGATTCATTTCGGCCTCCTCCGGTGGTCCCCAACATTACAGATTGCAGTCTTCAGCAAATTCGATGAAGTGATATCCAGAAACGGTTGAAGGCACTGGATACTGTACGGCTATGGGCCCTGATAACATGCTGGCAACAGTCCTGAAGACTTGTACTCCAGAACATCCCGTTGCCCTAGCCAAGCTGTTCCAGTATGTTTACAAACCGACAATGTGGAAACACTGCTCAAGTATGTTCTGTACAGAAAACGCAGGACAAATTCGACCCATCCAAATACCGCCTTATCAGTCTACTCTCCATCATCAGTAAAATGATGGAAGGTGTCATCAACAGTGCTATCAAGCAGCATTTGCTCAAAACTAACCTGCTCAGTGACGCCAAGTTTGGGGTTTGTCAGGGTCACTCAGCTCCTGAACTCGTCACAGCCTTGGTTCAAACATAGAAAAAGGAACTGAATTCCAGCCCTTGACGGCAAGGCTGCATTCGGCCAAATGTGATATCAAGGACCCCAAGCAAAAACGGAATCGCGGGCCAACACTCCATTATTGGAGTCATACCTGACAGATAGGAAGTTGGTCATTTTTGTTGGAGGTCAGTTATCTCAGCTCCAGAACATCTCTGCAGTAGTCCCTTAGAATAATGTCCTAGGTCCAAACATCTTCAGCTGCTTCAACAAGGACCTTCCTTCTATCATTGGGTAGGAAGTGGGAATATTCGATAATGACTGCACAATGTTCAGCACCATTCGCAAATGCTCAGATGCGGAAGCAGGCCATGCCTAAAGCAACAATATCTGGGCAATATCCAGGCTTGGGCTGGCAAGTGGCAAGTAACATTTGTGACACACAAATTCAGGCAATGACTGACATCAAGAAGAAACAATGTAATCACTTTGTATTCAGGAGCATTATCATCACTAATCTCCCCCACTATCAAAATCCTGGGGAGTATCATTTACCAGAAACTCAACTGGATTCGCCACATGAATATAACAGCAGATCAGAGGCTAGGAATACTGCACGAGAAACTCACCTCCTGACTACCCATAACCTGTCCATTATCTACAAGGCAGAAGTCAGGAATGAGATGGATTTTTAAAAAAAAATAGTTCGAAGTTGAGCATCTCGATGGGACAGGTTATCTGATTTGAACACGAACAGGAAAGCAGTGTTTCTAATATTGAACATTTTAGGCGTTTCTGTTATTAGAAGGATGTTCAGTATTCGATGACATATTGTTGCTGAGTGCTGGGATAAATTGCACCTGTTTTGTTTAAATCAACAATACTGGCGTAACAGGATCAATCCTTCGAAACTACCAGACAGAAAATGACAATCATCGTAGAGAGAATGTATTCCCGCCAGATGAGACTCACTGATAGCAGCTCATATTCCAAATATTAATGGAATACTGTCTGACACTGAATCCTCACACCGTCCATATCACAGGGGTTACCATTGACCAGAACGTGAAGTTAAATCAGCATCCAAATACAAGGGTTATAAGAGCAGGTCAGAGACTTACAATTCTATACTGAATAATAGACCCTATGACCTAAACGGCATGAGATATTACAATAGATTTATGCCATTCAGCCCATTCCTTCACTTTGATACTGTACAATTTTGTCATTGTCTCTATGAAAAGTGGAAATATCGTCGACACATTGACTGCATCAATCTTTGCAGTAATCCATTAATTTCAATCAGACCCCCCGCCCCACACCCCCACTCCCACGATTCATCTAAATTTCATTGTGTACACACACTGCCGCTCATATGACAAGCCATCATCCCGAGGATGGATCACCTCCAACACCAGCAGATCTTTTTCCAGATGGAGTGCCAAAACAGCTCACAAGTGTCCAAATGCCGTCTGTCCATAGCCCATTGCATTCTCAACAGTATGCCTCCCGTCTTGCTTTGCTTTTGTTTTCCTAACTGCTAACTGAGCATGCGTGTTAACCATAAGAGAGGACGAATGCTTCAAAATCCCTTTGGGCTTCAGATTTAATGGATCCTATGACAACATAGTGTCTCTTCTTTTCCGCCTACCAAAGTGCATATTCTCACACGTTCCCATATTGTGTTCCATCAGCCATGAGTTTTCCCACAGTCCTAAACTGTTCAAGCCTTTCTGCGGCTTCCCTACTTCCTCAATATCATCTGCAAACTTAGCAAAACTGCCCTCAAGTCCTTTGTTCAGATTGTTCACATATAATAGATTTCCTGGCTCCCTGAGGACCGTCCACAATCTACAAGGCGCAACAGGCTTAGTGCTTGACTCCATTCAGGTTGAAGCAGTGGCTTGACTTGAATTACAGCTGTAAAGTCTTCACTCCCTGCACCACTGACTCTTAGTAGAAGCACACCCTACCTCCTTTTGTTGTGAGTTAACTTCATTATGGCGCACAATCCCAGTCTATTGATGTCACTCTGTCTCAACACTAAATGAGTGGTTCTCACACCACCATGACACTGTGTATTGATGACGATGGAGGAAGGTCGGCGAGGGGATGTCTATGATGAATAACTGTGTGACTGCCAGGCTGAAACCTGCCCCGACAGCCTCGGATGTACCTGTGCCCGCGATCACCACTGCAGGCAAGATCAGTCTTCCTGCAGGTCAAATCAAGGAAAGCGCCGGGCATGCATAGTGTTCCCGGCTGAGCACTCAGATCCTGTGAGGACCAACTGGCAGAAGTATTTACATACAATTTCAGCCTTACCCTCCCACAAGCTCAAGTCCCAACCTGCTTCAAGAAGAACAACATCAACCGTGTAAATGAGAAAGCTCATGCTTTAATGACTTAATGATTACCGCCCAGTGGCTCTAACCTCCATAAACATGGAGTGATTTGAAAGGCTGGTTATGGCCCACATCACCTCCAATCTCCCAGCCTGACTTGGTCCCCTGTAATATGCCGACTGATGTAATGGGCCCATAACAGATGCCATATCCCGAGCCCTGCACTCATCCATAGGACATCTAGACAACATAGACACCGACAACAGACTCCGGCTCATTGACGACAGCTCCATCTTAAACATCATAAACCCCTCCAGACTGATCTCAAAACTCTGTGACCTTAGTCACGGCTCCACCCTCTGCAACTGGATCCCCGGTTTTTTGACCAACAGACCACAATGAGTGAAGATAGGTATCTGCACCTCCGCCACAATAACACTCACCACTGGAGCTCCTGAAGGATGTGTCCTCAGACCCCTACTGTACTCCCTGTACACTCATGGCTGTGTCCCTCAGCCCCCTACTGTACTCCCTGTACACACACGGCTGTGTCCCTCAGCACTCTACTGTACACCCTGTACACATAAGACTGTGTCGCTCAGCCCATTACAGTACTCCCTGTACACACACGGCTGTGTCCCTCAGCCGCCTACTGTACTCCCAGTACACACATGGCTGTGTCCCTCAGCCACCTACTGTACTCCCTGTACACACACGGCTGTGTCCCTCAGACCCCTACTTTACTCCCTATACATTCACAGCTGTGTCCCTCAGCCCCCTACTGTACTCCCTGTACACACACCGCTGTGCCCCTCAGCCCGCTACTGTATTCCCTGGACACACGGCTGTGTCCTCAGCCCCTACTGTACTCCCAGTACACACACGGCTGTGTCCCTCAGCCCCCTACTGTACTCCCAGTACACACACAAGTGTGCTCCGCAGCCCCCTACTGTACTCCCTGTACACACACCGCTGTGCCCCTCAGCCCGCTACTGTACTCCCAGTGCATAAACGGCTGTGTCCCTCAGCCCCCTACTGTACTCCCTGTACACAAACGGCTGTGTCCCGCAGCCCCCTACTGCACTCCCTGTTCACCCACGTCAGTGTCTCCCATCCCGCTACTGTACTCCCTGTACACACACGGTTGTGTCCGTCAGCCCCTTACTGTACTCCCTGTATACGGACAGCTGTGCCCTCAGCCACCAACTGTATTCCCTGTACACTCAAGGCTGTGTCCTAAGGCCGAACTGTACTCCCTGTACACACATGGCAGTGCCCTCAGCCCCCTACTGTACTCCCTGTACACACACGGCAGTGTTTTCATCCCCCGACTGTACTGCCTGTACACACATCACTGTGTCCCTCAGCCCCCTACTTTACTCCCTGTACACCCACGGCAGTGTCTCTAATACCGCTACTGTATTCCCTGCACACACACATCTGTGTCCTCAGCCCCCTGCTGTACTCCCTGTACACACATGGCTGTGTCCCTCAGCCCCCTACTGTACTCCCTGTACACCCACGGCTTTGCCCTCAGCCCCCTACTGTACTCCCTATACACACCCGACTGTGTCCCTCAGTCCCCTAAAGTACTCCCTGTACACACACCGCTGTGTCCCTCAGCCCCCTACTGTACTCGCTGCACACCGACGGCTGTGCCCTCAGCCACCTACTGTATTTCCTGTACACACACGGCTGTGTCCTCAGCTCCCGAATGTTCTCCTTGTACTCACACAGCTATATCCCTCAGCCCCCTACTGTACTCCATGTACACACACGGCTGTGTCCTCAACCCCCTACTTTACTCCCTGTACACACACCGCTGTGTCCCTCAGCCCCCTACCGTACTCCCAGTACACACATGGCTGTGCCCCTCAGCCCCTACTGTACTCCCTGTACACACACTGCTGTGTCCCTCAGCCCCCTATTGTACTCCCTGTACATCCACGGCAGTGTCTCTAATCCCGCTACTGTACTCCCTGTACACACCTGGCTGTGTCCTCAGCCCCTACTGTACACCCTGTACACACATGTCTGTGTCCTCAGCCCCCTACTGTACTCCCTGTACACCGACAGCTGTGCCCTCAGCCACCAACTGTATTCCCTGTACATTCACGACTGTGTCCTCAGCCCTGACTGTACTCCCTTTACACACACGGCTGTGCCCTCAGCCCCCTACTGTACTCCCTGTACACACACGGCTTTGCCCTCAGCCTCCTACTGTACTCCTATACACACCCGGCTGTGTCCCTTAGACCCCTACTGTACTTCCTGTACACCCACAGCAGTGTCCCTCATCCCCCTACTGTACTCCCTGTACACACACGACTGTGTTCCTCAGCCCCCTACTGTACTCCCTGTACACACACGGCTGTGTCCCTCCGTCCCCTACTGTACTCCCTGCGCACGCACGACTGTGTCCTTCTTCCCCCTACATCACTCCCTGTACACGTACGGCTGTGTCCCTCAGCCCCCTCCTGTACTCCATGTGCACCGATGGCTGTGCCCTCAACCCCCTACTGTACTCCCTATACACACCCGACTGTGTCCCTCAGCCCCCTACTCTACTCCCTGTACACACACGCCTGTGTCCCTCTTCCCCCTACATCACTCCCTGTACATGTATGGCTGTGCCCTCAGCCCCCTACTGTACTCCCAGTGCACACACGGCTGTGTCCCTCAGCCCCCTACTGCACCCCCTGTTCACCCATGGCAGTGTTTCTCATCCCGCTACTGTACTCCCTGTACTCACCCGGCTGTGTCCTCAGCCCCCTACTGTACTCCCTGTACACACACCGTTGTGTCCCTCAGCCCCTTACTGTACTCCCTGTATACCGACAGCTGTGCCCTCAGCCACCTACTGTATTCCCTGTACACTCACGGCTGTGTCCTCAGGCCCAACTGTACTCCCAGTACACACATGGCTGTGCCCTCAGCCCCCTACTGTACTCCCTGTACACACATGGCTGTGTTTTCGTCCCCCTACTGTACTCCCTGTACACACATCACTGTGTCCCTCAGCCCCCTACTGTACTCCCTGAACACCCACGGCAGTGTCTTTTATACCGCTACTGTACTCCCTGCACACACACATCTGTGTCCTCAGCCCCCTGTTGTACTCCCGGTACACACACAGCTTTGCCCTCAGCCCCCTACTGTACTCCTATACACACCCGGCTGTGTCCCTTAGACCACTACTGTACTCCCTGTACACCCACGGCAGTGTCCCTCATCCCCCTACTGTACTCCGCATACACACACAACTGTCTCCCTCAGTCCCCTACTGTACTCGCTGCACACCAACGACTGTGCCCTCAGCCACCTACTGTATTTCCTGTACACACACAGCTGTGTCCCTCAGCCCTCTACTGTACTCCCTGTACACACATGGCTCTGTCCTCAACCCCCTACTTTACTCAGTGTACACACAAGGCTGTGTCCTCAACCCCCTACATCACTCCCTGTACACATACGGCTGTGTCCCTCAGCCCCCTACTGTACTCCCTGTACACACACGGCTGTGTCTCTCAGCCCCCTACTGTACACCCTGTGCACACACAGCTGTGTCCCTCAGCCCCCTACTGTACTCCCTGTGCACCAACGGCTGTGCCCTCAGCCACCTACTTTACTCCCTGTACACACACCGCTGTGTCCATCCGCCCCCTACTGTACTCCCAGTACACTCACGGCTGTGTCCCTCAGCTCGCTGCGGTACTCCCTGTACACATACGGCTGTGTCCTCCACCCCTACTCTACTCCCTGTACACACACGGCTGTGTCCTATGCCCCTCACTGTACTACGGTACACACAGGGTTGTGTCCTCAGTCACCTACTGTACTCCCTGTACACACACGGCTGTGCCCTCAGCCCCCTACTGTACTCCGGTACACACGACTGTGTTGCCAAATTCCAAACAATGCCAACTGTAAGTTTGCTGATGACATCACCAAAGCAGGAGTGATATCAAACAACGATGAGTCTGAACACAGAAGGGAGATAGTGGGTTTGGTGGCATGGTGGAATGATAATAACCTCCCTCTCAAATTCGGCAGAAGTAAATAACTGATCATTGACTTTCGAACGAAAGGAGGTGAACAAGCCACTATCTACATCAACGGTCAAGACAGTGCAGAGCGTCAAGTCCCTCGGAGTGATGAAACCTGGCAAACTACCCTGGACTTCTCACATAGGTGTGACAGTCAAGAAGGTTAAAAAACATCTCTCCTTCCTCACTTGGCTCAGGATGTTTAGCATGCACCATTTCTACAGATGCACTATTGTGAACGTACTGTCTGGGTGCATAATGGTCTGGTACGGCCACACTCTGCCCAGGACCATCAGAAACTACAGAAGATTGTGTTAACAGCCCAGACTATTACAGACTCTAATCTCCCAACCATTGACTCGATTTACATGGCTCGTTGCCGCAGAAAGGCTGCCAACATCTATCCAAGATTACTGAGGGAAAGGAGAGAGGAAATAGCTAGGGCCGTAACAGATATCTTTGTAACATCCTTGAACACAACTGAGGTCCCGGAGGACTGGAAAGTTTCTAATCCCCTTGATTAAGAAGGGTAGCATGAATAATCCAGTTAATTATAGACCAGTGAGCCTGACGTCTGGGGTAGGGAAGCTGCGAGAGAAGATACTGAGGCATAGGATCCATTCTCATTTGAATGAAAATGATCTTATCAGTGATAGGCAACGTGGGTTAGTGCAGGGAAGGTCATGCCTTACCAACTTAATAGAATTATTTGAGGAAATGACAAAGTTGATTGATGAAGGAGGTGCTGTAGATGTCATGTACATGGACTTCAGGAAGACGTTTGATAAGATTTCTCATTGTCGGGTTATGGAGAAAGTGAAGTCACATGGTGTCCAAGGTGTGCTAGCTACATCGATAAAGAACTGGCTTGGCAAGAGGGGACAGTGCGTGGTAGGGGAAGGGAGTTTCTCAAAATGGAGAATTGTGACCAGTGAGGCTCCATTTAAGATGTTTCCGGAAAGATACATGAATGGGCCGGGAGCATAGGGATACAGACCTTTCAGAAGTAGGAGATAGGTTGAGATAGAGGATTTGGATCGGCGCAGGCTTGCACCGCCGAATGGCCAGTTCCTGTACTGGAATGTTCTTTGTTCTAACATTACCAAAGACCCATCACATGTCTGTAAAGATCTCCCACAACCTCTTCGATCAGGCTAAAAGATACAGACGCTTGAACACACAGAGCATTAAGTTCAGGAACAGCTTCTTCCTGGCTGTTATTAGCCTGATGAATGGACTCTCTAATCTCAGATAATGCTGATTTTGTTCATATTGATCTCGCCTAGCGCCCGCCCTGTGCAGCCTAACCTATAAGCCTCTCAGACATGTTTTACAGCCAACGTTCAGTACATTCATGCTTACCATTATCTTCCTGGACATTGTGGCACAGGGAAAAAAAAATTCCTCACCTCCCTACCCCCAGCTCCCTCCAGTGCTCACGCCCAGGCCTCTCCGGTCCTCACCACTAGTTACTCCCATTCCCCCCAGCTCCTCTTGACCCTATCCCCAGCTCCCTGTGACCTTTGCCTTTCTCTGTTTCTCTCACACTGTATGCTTCCCCTTGTTTTCCTTTTCCATGCCTTCTGTTTCTTCCCCTGAATCTATTATCTACCCTTCTCCCTGCCCATGTGACTGTTTGTTTCCTTGTTATGTTTCTTTTCTCTCTTTGACTGACTGTCCATCTGTTTCCCTCGCTGTGTTCTTTCTCTCCTTCCCTTTGTTTCTTTCTCTTTCTCCTTCGTTGTGATGGTGATGGCTTCTCTATTCGTTTGAAGTCGCTGATGGCTCATTGGTTCTTTGTTGGCAATATAATACACTCAACAAGGTTTTGGTATAGAGGACATAATTTAAAATTATCAGTTGAATTTCAATTGTCAAAACAGTAACCTGAACGTGGGTATCCATTTAACAGCCAATTGGTACATCTAGTGGTCTGTACACTGGCAACTCAACGCATTCTATTCGGGTGCATCATGACCTGACATGGTAACCACTCTGCTTAGGACCATAAGAAACTACAGACGGTTGTGTGCACAGCCCAGACCATCACGGAAGACAACCTTCCATCCATTTGTACTTGTTATTGTCGCAGAAAGGCTGGCAAGATCTCTCCCAAACCGGTAATGATCTCCTCCAACCTCTTCCAACAGGGGGGAGACACAGAGGCTTGAAAACATGGACCAGCATTCTAAGTGACACTTCTTTCCCTACCATTGTTAGACTGGCAAATTGACATCTCTCACTTTTCAAATAATATTAATCTTGCTAATGTCGATCTTACTTTGTCCACCTCCTGTGAAGCTGTAACCTTGCATGCCTTACTCTGTCCAAGGACCCTGTGATCTCTGTTTTCTTGTTTTGGGTCATGTGCCTGTACTACAATAAAAAAACAAACCTTTCCATTGTACATTTGACTAAAATAAATGAAACCAAATCGGATCAAACACGTGGACTGCAGGGGCTCAAGGTCTTCTCAAGGGCAACTGGAAAAATGAACTAATGCTGCCCCAGTCAGAGATACCCATATCGAATTAATGAATATATGAAGATGACCACATTTAGGGAGGATAGACAGAGGGAATCAAATCGCTTTAAACATGTTCTTAGATATATACAGGTTTCCCTCACTATTTGTAAGTAGAGTGTTCTTACAAAACTGTTTGCAAGCTGATATGGTGTATAGTGCAGTAACACTAATTTATATTGGAAAATATCGGCTTTCTTCGTAAAAGTGAAAATCCTGTTTGGATTTCTTTTGGTTAGCGAAACAAAGTCCAAATCTACGTCATTCGGAAAGGGAAGTGGCAAAAAGCGAACTTTTGAAAAGCGGGGATACCTGTATTTACAAGGGCATGATGTTCAGGAAGATGGGAAAAGCAAAAAATAAACGTGGTGAATCTCACGTTTTATCTCCAGCCCAGCTGATCATCACTATCTTTGTTTGCTGTTTTTCTTCTATATCTCTCTTTCTCTATTGACCCCTCCTTCCCTTCAAAGCAGACTTCCCTGTCAACGGTATTAATCACATTCCCTTCCAACTGCTTTCGGTTCTGGAAAGTTTCCCACCACTTTCTGTTCGTTTCTTTGCATTTCTTTCTATAATATCAGATTTGCAGCATCTTCCTTTATTTGATTTCACCTTCAATTTTGTTAATCCGTGGAATATTGGCATTTCTGCCAAGGGCAGCATTTGGTGACCATCACTAGTTGCCCTGACACTGAGGCCATTCCACAATCCAATATAAAGTTAAGCATGTTGTCATGAGTCTAAAGTCACACTTACCTCAGACTGGGTAATGACACTCGATTTCTTTACCGAAGGTGATCAGTGAAAGAAGAAGGTTTTCAGACAAAATGTTGCTTTTATGTTTGTTTTTCGTAAAATTCACTTTTATTCCAATTCTTATCATTTTTATTTAAGTGCTGTCACCAGCTGTGGTAGGACTTAAAACAAATCACTTGAAATAATATCTTTCGTTTAATAAGCTTTGCTCCTGAATTACATCCAGCGACATCCCTACATTCATACATTGTCCTAATCATGAAGTAACGTCCGAGACAAAAACAATTTTGTGATTGAAATATTTGCAATTGGAAAAGTGGTCAGCAGAGAGCTTGAAACATTAAGTCTGAATTTTACCAACGTACAGCCAATGGTTTGTTCAGCAACAGCACTGACACAGAGATGAAGATTGGGGATATTAGGAGCTGGTCATGGACAGGTTTGGTGACAGGGAGAACATGAGACATAAATCAGTTCAAAGCAAAAAGTGATTTTGAGTTTGTGCACAGTTTTGTTCGCAGATGTTTATGAGGGAGTGGTCAGCAATTCATGGGTAAAGAATGGCGACTGCAATTGAAACTGAAGACAATAGTTTCTTTCTCTGACAACTATAGATAATAAGAATTGCAACGAAGTTCAAACTTGTTTATGTGATTAATGAATGGACAGAGGTAGAGAACTGAAAATGTGTTGTGGAAAAGCGCAGCTGGTCAGGCAGCATCCAAGGAGCAGGAGAATCGACGTTTCGGGCATGAGCCCTTCTTCAGGAATGAGGTGGAGAATATCAACAATAGCGAGAATAGGTTAAGTAGCACACCCTTCACCCCGCCCAGAATAGCCATCAGCACTGCTGATATCCGAAATGGTAGAAATCCCCAAGAGGAGGAAATTTTAAAAAGACTCCAGGAAAACCTCCTCTCCATTGTTGTAATATTCCAGTCCACTATTCTCAGATTCAGATCTGTGCAGCTGTTAACCTCTGTTACTGTTGGAGCTGATGCATCTGTTACTACAGTGGGATAGCGCACTGAATGAAGCCTCTTACTAATAGGAGAGGGAAACCCTCCAGTGACACAGTTGCATTGCACCGAGACTGAAATCAACCACAGTTACTGAGCAAACAGACCCAGCTTTCAATACAGCGCATGCAGTTCACAATATAACTGGACTGGACGACATGATGACATTGCTGGTGACATCTCCCTTCACCAATTGCTCTCGTGAAGTCATTTGTAAGGGAGAATAAGAATATTTTCTTTTCGTAGGCGACATGATTCTGCCCTGTTTTCCGTTTACTATGCTGTAACCATCTCTCCAAAAATCCCTCCACCGCACAAAAGAATCACAATCAGGATGTTGTTACAGTGCTGATCTCTCCTGCACGGGAACAAACGCCAGCGAACAGACTGTCATTGGGCACAGCCGCCCTGAACATAGACAGGAAGTGTAGACTTCTCTGAATGTTCCTCTCATTGCTCTAATAAGGCAATTTCGGAACATCCATAAGGAATATGCTTCAGTAATTTATTTATACAAATTGACAGACTTCTAAATGCAGTTTCATTTGCTGTAAACCGTATTTTTTTTCGCATTTTGGCCTCAGTCCAACACTAAAAGTGATAATTACAATAAATGTATTCATTTAGACTTATGAATTAATGAGTCATGTTTGAATGAACATGATATTGGCTGGGAGATAGGGTGGATTGGGAACAGTGGCAGTGGAGACTGTATGGAGAGTGCAATGATATTCCCCAGTCATCATCCCTCTTTCTGACAGACAGAATTAAATCTAATGCATAACAAGGAAACAGCCAGGATTTGGGTGATGCAATGCTGAATAACATTGTGAACTAAAAGGATAATATTAAATGTGATAAAGTGAACTGTATTTTATATACATACCATTTAATCATTGGAAATACAGATTGAGTAGGGTCACCGGAACTGACACATTAACTGTGATTTCTCTTCACAGATACTGCCAGACATGCTGAGCTTGTTCTCTAGGTTATGTTTTTCTCTTTGCTTGAGATTGATCATATTGTTCATATCTGACAGGAAACTTACAATTGAATGCAGACACTAATAACAAAATGGGAAGGGGAATGGGGACAATACAGGAGACTAACAGTAGAGATACAATCATTCCAAGCTGGAAGAGACAATAGGCCGAATTTCTCCCACTTTTGCTGTAAATAATTCTGTGATAAGTAATCAAAGCCTTTGTAGAGGGGGTAGACAAGCCAGTTCAATGAAGGACACAGAATGCTCCAACATCAATAATTTATTCCTATTGTCACATGAAATTTCAGCTGCCTCTAAAATGTCTTTTCAAACAAAGTGGAGTTCCTGAGATTTACAGGATAATCACAAAAAATATTCTTTTTTCCTTTGAATCTTAAAGAAGAAACTGGTTTCGGCCGTAACACAGGTGTCCCAGACACACCAACTATAATAGGAACAGGAAAGGACTACATTGTCCATATGTAACCAAATTCAGCATGTAGCCCTGTCAAGAAACATGAAATATGGTGATACTGAAACATGAAATACAAACTGAAAATGATGGTAGAAGCGCAACAGATGAGGAAATATCTGCAGAGAGAAACAGAGTTAACATATCGAATATGATATGACACTGTTCTGAAAAAGTCATATTGAAATCAAAGGTTAATTCTGCGTATCCCTGCTCAGAGAGTGCCAGACCTGCTGAGTTTCCCTCTATCAATTACTTTTTCTTTCTGAACTGAGACAAATTGACCGATCTGAACGATATAAGAAAAGCTGCTATCTCAGTTGAATCGCGCGTATTTTTTATAGACATTAAATGAGAAATTACAATGTTCCTATGTTTGACAGAGCTCTAAATATCCATGAGGTATTGCATTGTGATACACAACATTGTGAGGCATTGTTGAAACAAAAACCGAAGTTGCAGCAAAAGGTCTGCAGCATCTGTGCAGAGAAATCAGAATTAACGTTTCTAGTTCAGTGGCCCTTCCTCAGAACGGATGGTAGCCCTGAAAATGTTGATTAATATATAGCAGAGGCTGAATAACTGTTGATAGACACTGTTAGTAGTTAACAATAGGGGGTGAGTAATGGAAGGCCACGTGAGAACTCGGCCTGGTGTCTGGATAGGGGGCATTGAGGAGTTCAGTCCCTAAAATTATTGACCATTATTTTGAGTCTGAATGTCTGCAGGGTCCACTCGCGGAAAATGAGGTGTTGTTCTACCAGCTTGCGTTGAAATGTCCTGGAACACTGCAGCAAGCCTGACGCAGAGATATTGGCCAGGGAACAGGATGGGGTATTAAACTGGCAGGCAACTGGAAACTCAGGGTCTTTAGCAGAGGTACAGCTTGGTTATTCTGTGAAGTGGTCACCCAGTCTAACTATAGATTCCCCAATGTAGAGCAGATCACAATGTGAGCAGCGAATGTAGTAGACCGGGTTGTGGGAAATGTTGGTAGGATGCTACTTCACCTGTAAGGTATGTTTGGGCCCTTGAATAGTGAGAAGGGGGTAGGCAAATGGGAAAGTGTTGCACCTCCGGCAGGTGAAAGTAAAAAGGAACTGTGGTGTGGGGGGGGGGGGGAGGTGGGGGGAGGTTTGGGCAGTAAATAACGAGCGGACCAGTGTGTCCTAGAGTAAAAGGTCACTTCATAAGGTGGAAAAGGGAGAGGAGGCAAATATGTGCCTGGTGGTGTCATCTCACTGGAGGTGGAGGAAATGCAGACTGATGATCTTCTGCATGTGAATGCTGGTGGGATGGTAGGTAAGGACAAGGACGACTCTAACACTGTTGCAGGAGGGGGGGAGAGAGGGTGAGGGCAGAAGTGCAGCAGGTGGGTCAGAACTAATTGTGGGCCCTGTCGACAACAGTGCTGGCGAATTCTCGGTTGAGGAAGAAGGTGGACATTTCAGAGGCCACATTTCTGAAGGTGACATCATCAGAAGCAGAAACTGGGGGAATGGAATGTAGCCTTTGCAGGAAACAGGATGTGAGGATGTATACTCCAGGTAGCTGTGGGAGTCGGTGGGTTAATACTGGATATCAGTGACTGGTCTATCCCCAGAAATAGAAGCAGAGATGCCAAGGAAAGGAAGGGAGGAGTCATAGATAGACAGGTGAAAGTGAGGGAGGGGTGCAAATTGGAAATAATAAACTTTTCCATTTCTGTACAAGAGAGAGGAACAGCAGCTATGATATCACCTACACATCGGAGAAAGTGTGGATGGGGGGGGTGGGTGGTGGTGGAAAGAAATGGAACAAGGAATGATCTACGTACCCCATGAAGGCAGAGGTATAACTTGGGCCCAAGTGTTTATCCAGACATCTCCTTTGTATGGCAGGACCAGACTGAAGCAATGCGTATGCCCAAGCAGTTCTGTTTGTGGATTTTCAGGAGAATATAAAAGCGAGCTCTGCTTTCTGAGGACCATCAGCTTTGGGATTGTTCGATGGGGTCGAGGTGGTGTGTGTGGGTGTGTGATTGTGTGTGTGTGTGTGTGTGTGTGTGTGCGCGCGCGCGTGTGCGAGAGTGGGTGAGAATCTCCAGGTGAAATGTGGTCAGATTTAGTCAATAAAATGGCAATAGGTGCCATGGTAGGGTTATGGACCAGCAGGTGACATGTGGAGGTACCTGAGAACTGGCACTCTGCCTCTGAAATGTAAACGTGAGTCCACCACCCTTATCTACGCAGGCTGAATAACACAGTCAGGTTTGGATCGAAGCATACAGCATAGATTCTCTTCAGAGGGTGATAGGTTGGACAGGGTGAGGGGATGCAGAGACATTAAGACAACAACTGTCACATGGAAAGTTCTCAATGAACAGATTGAGTTCAAGTAAACGCCAGAGGAATGGGTCCAGGTGGAGGGACAATGGTAGAGCTGGGTGAAGGGTCCGTGGGATGGCAAGTGGACTCTTGTCCAAAGAAATGGATACTGAGGAGAAGATGGTGGAAGAGGAGTTCAATATTATGTCATTCCTGAAATTCATTTAAGTGGGGGCACAGAGGGCTAAAGCTGAGTACAGAACATTCAGCATCAGCGCGTGGAAGGTTAGGAGGGATGGTGAATAGACGACAGGAGGTGGGCTTTGGAGAGGGGATGCTGCTTCACCTGCAGGGCATGGGTTGGGTGGCAGGTTCCAGAGGCTCATAGGCATCTCTAAGTTATTCCATCTTGTGGGCTTCGTATATCTGGCGAGCTTGGCGAATGAGCTGGAGAATGAAGTAGATTAGGGGAATGTTACAACCTTGAGCCAATGTGATGAGATGCTGTTGGACAGAGAAAATGATGATCTCAGTGGCACTGACATCGTACGATCAGTCCTCAGAAAATAACTGATTGAAAATAATCGGAATCGTTATCTTATTGTAATCAGCTGATTTCATTGGGGTGACACTCAACCAGCAAGGTCTTACTTTTCTGAGACTTTCGACTAAACTGTGAAAACAGATGTATCTTGATGTTATTAATGAGACAAATCCATCCATGATTTTGAAAGGCACTAGCTAAGGCAGAGATTATTTGTCATTCCCAATAGCTCGAGGGAAGAAATTACCAGCACAGAATTTCCTCTGATTTCCATTAACCACAGTTTGCTGAGGGGGAATGATGCTACATGAGAGAAATATTACTTTGATGCAAGGGATGTTACTCTGATCTCACTTCAAATGACATTGGAATATCAGTTTAAATGGTAAAGAGCAAAATGATCGAACATGCCTCTTTTGAACAATGTGGTCACTGTCCTCACAACGTTTAAGGAAAAACTGATGCTTGGACTTCAGATTCTGAGGAGAGATTTGTCCTATTGGGATGAGGCTGTTTGCTTAAGCGCTGTGACACAGAGATAGAAAAAAAGTGTTCCACTCTGTGTGGGGAACAGAACTATACTTTTCATGTTGTGTTGGACAGTGGCAGACACACACTATTGTCTGTTCCTATTGGACATTGATCATCCCAATCTCATCATTGACTGATTACCAATAGCAGCACGAAACCAGCAGTTCCCATCACTCTAGTTGGAAAGCAAAAAGGACAACGGATGGCCGGTGGAAGTGGGAGTAACTGGGGAATTGTGGTAACTTACTGTGGGAGTGACAGAAGATAGACGTGAAGAGACATCATCAGTGGAAGAGTATGTAGCAGCAGAAGGGGTAATGCAAGGGCAGTCGGAGTGTAAAAAAAGAGGAGGAAGGCGGAAGAAGAATGGCTAATGAAGTTTTAGTGACTGGGAAAAACTTGCCTTAGCAAACGTGAGGTTGGGTGAAAAACATCAATCTTCAGGAAAATTGGGATCTGGTTCTATTGAAAATTACGATTTGATGTATTTCTTTTTCTATCCCTTAATTATTGTTCAGATAGCACATTCACTCCGCATTTCTGCATCTCCATTAATTGCAGATGACATGTTTTCTATTCCCTAGGTATGGTGTCTCAACATTTTTGATTTTTTTGAACAGTATGTATTTGCTTCAAATTCAAGGTAGACCGGAGCATATGATTTGATCTCCTGCAGTTTGTTCTTAACATAGAAGTTAATTGAGTATTTATCCTTATAACATTAGCTGATTCAAGCAATGAGTTTGCATCCATCCTGCAGATGAAAAATTCTTCAGTTCTGACTATTGTTCCAAAGGACAGTGCCACACAAAAGGCGAATGTTCCAGTGCAAGGTGCCAAACCATAGTTCATTCTAAATTAGGTACACACTTTATGAATAAGACATGCTGAGGGGCAGAGTTTAAAAGGTGAATTCAAGTCTGTGTCGAAAATGCTATAAGAATAGCAAGAGAGTAGAATTTTAATTCTTCTTCTGTGAATAACATCTGGAGAAGAGAAAAGAAATCAATTTTTGTTTGTGATATTCATAAATGATGATGGTGAGAATGTGGAAGATGGATGGCAGTGGAATGATAACTAATGGGGATGACACAAAGATTATCTGGGTGCTTCACAGTGAGGAGGAAAGAATTAGGCTACAGGACAATATAAACAGATGATTTCTACATCCAGATTAATGGCCGATGAAGTTTAACACTGATAAATGTGAGATGATGCACATCTGAATTAACAAGACAAGTGAGTACTCAGACTGTGAAGGGCGAGGGCCAAATTTTTCATTGCAGCAGGGAAGGTTGAGGAGGGAACCTGGTGCAGGTGTACAAGAGTATAAGGCGAACGGAGAGGATGAACAGACAGCAGCTGTTTCTCTTACTCGAAGGTTCAAAAATAAAGGAACACATACTTAAAGAGAAAGGCAGGAATTGAGAAAGGATTTGTGAGTCTGTTTTGAACTGAGAGGATGCCACATACATAGAATATAAAATTCCTACAGTGTGGAAATAGGCTATTTGGCCCAATAAATCCACACTGACCCTTCAAAGAATAACCTACACAAACATGCTCCTCCTATATTTATCCCTGACTAATGCAACTAACCTACACATCCCTGAGCACTATGGGCAATTCAGCATGGCCAATTCACCTAATCTGCACATCTTTGGATTGGGGGAGAAAACCGGAGTACCTAGAGGAAACCACGCAGGCACAGGGAGAATGTGCAAAATCCATAGAGGCAGTCACCTGGGACTGGAATCAAACCTGGATCCCCAGCGCTCGAAAGCAGGATTGCTAACCACTGAGCCGCCATTCAACCCCTGGTGCCATGTGTCTGGAATGTGTTGCCTAGGCGGGTGATTGAGCCGGTAATCTCACAAACTTTCTAAACAGCCTTTGGATATGCACTTGGTCGTGCAGGCTCGCATTTTCATTCAATGATTCTATGTGGTGGCAGCCATGAACACTGATATATTCTGAAGCAATAGCTAATGGCAGTTGTTGGTTTATTCCATTGACTGTACTCAGGCAGTGAGCCTCCAGTGAAGTGCTGGTGTTATCTTCCACTTTCTATTTAAGTGTTTCTGTTTCCTTGAGTTGGTAATGTAATTTCCTGTGTCGATGATGTCATTTCCAGCCCTTTTTCTCAGAGGGTGGTAGATGGAGTCAAAATTGATGTGTTTGTTGATATAGTTCCTGTTGGAATGTCATGTTTCTGGGAATTCTTGTGCTTGTCTCTGTTTGACATGTCTTAGGATGGATATGCAGACCTAGTCAAAGTGACGTACTTCCTCTTCAGTATGTAAGAAATTAAGGTTGGGGTCTTGTGGCCAGTTGATGTTCATATATCCTGGTGACTAGTTTTCTGTTTGTTTTTCCATTGTAGTGTTTGTTACAGTTCTTGCAAGGCTTATTGCTCCTGAAACAGAGCAGACAAAGATGTGAATTTTTTGTGGAGCTCAAAAGTATGAAAAACATTGTTTAGTTAAAAAAATACTCAATTAGTTGGCATTACAGCATCAAGGATTCCTAATTTCAAGGTTGTCAGCAAAAGAGCGACGAGTGAAATAAGGAAAAACGTCTTTATATAGAGAGTTGTTACGAATTGGAATTGAATGGCTGGGAAAGTTGTAGATGAAGATTCAAAAGAGAATTGGATATATATTTGGAAATTAATAATTTAACGGGAAACAGACAGGGGGCTAGCAAATGGGAGGCGCTTGGGAGACATTTGTGGAGCTGATGCATACATAATGGCCAATGCCCTCCTCCTGTACTTTACAGTTTTGCACTCTATCATGTGCCAGGTGTGAATAAAAGTCAGTATCCAATTATGTCACTGTGTAAATGCTCGCAAATATGTGATTATTTGGTGCAGCATAAGCATTTGAAATGCAAGTATTGCAAAGTCAGCTTCAATATGAAGTATAATTATTACTCAGAACATGAATATTTTACATGTTGCATTCCAATTACTCAAACAAATATATCATTTCTTTGTCACAAAACTCCTTGTAAAGCTCTGACACAATATTATGTTTGTTGCTTTTTTTCACTATCCACATTTCATATTAAACATCCTTCATTCTAAAAATTGGAAGTTTTCAAATTATTGTTCACTAAAATTTGATAACACAAATAATTTATTTAGTTTAATATTCACAGTCCATGTTGAATTGTTGCCATTTTTAAATTGCTGCCAAATAGCTGAAGATCATACATTTCAATGAGAAATTAAACTGAGTGATTATATATAAATGTATAAGTACGCTAATTCTATTTGAATGTTCAATCGTTTTCTCCCTCTGAACATCAAATCATTCAAAAGCCAACCACTTTAAAAATATTGGAGTGGCAAAACATTGCTTTGAATCCTGACATTGAATGTCTAATTTTGATTACCACAAGAATCATGGTCTTTCTTCGATAAAATAAAATGTACATGCTTTATTTCTGCGTTGGAAAATCTTGACAGGAGTTTATATTTTAGTTCCATAAATATAGAATCAACATAATTGATTTAAGAGATTATAGTTCAATTGAATGATTATCCTTCACATCTTACTTTTGCCCAATTCATGAAATATAACAAACATCCGAATATTGTTCTGGTCAGGAAACTCAACACCTTGCAATGAGCTACGCTGAAAATTGCTTCCAATAGATCTGAAATCATTTACAGTGTTATTGGACCTTACAGCTGCCTGTGATATAGAGAGACTCAGTGGCCTGTTCCGAAATCTGTGCAGAGAGCTTCTAACCTGTTTCAGGGCAGTCAGTCAAACAATACTTCGCAGCAAATAATTTGGAATCCACCTTGGGCAGGGGGAGAACCCGCCAACAGTCTATCACTGGTCTCAGTGTAGGTACAAATGTTGTCCAGGTTAAATACTAATGGCTGACCAGCAACCATGTTTTAAAATTCATCTTCAGTCAGAGCCTGGCCCAGAGACCAGATGTGTAGACATGGAGAGCCAGAATCACACCATACAAGTTACCTATGGTGATGAAATCTGACCTGCCTCCCTGACTCCATACATCTGCACCCTAGATCAGACACGGGTGAAGGCGTTAACAAGTTGACAATCTATTGCAGTGCCTTGTGTCTCACAAAGAAACCTCTAAAGCCATATCCAATAAATGTCACCTTCACATTCTCCTGTATCAAAATAAAATTGTACATCTCTGTGAATGGTCAGAGATTACTACATGGGTCACACAGCAGAATGTATGTGAAGTAACCAGCAGCAAACGGCAATCCAAAAATCACATTAATAACTGAACTTGGCGGATTCTGTCTGGTCTAAGTAACCACATATATTATACTGGCTTTCAGGTGACTGTAACAATGCACACCATAACTGGAGGTTTTGGCCTTACACCCCTTCAAAACTTCCTGATCTCACACACATCACTCCCTCACACATTCAACAATTGATGAGAATCCACAAGCTGTGTGAAACTGGAAACATAGAACAGTGCAGAAAAACGCAGCACTGTGCAGGCCCTTCGGCCTTTGACGTTCTGTCGACCTTTTATCCTACTCAAAGATCAGACTAACCTACATACCTTTCATTCTACTATCATTCATGTGCCTATCCATTTAAATATCCTTAATATAGCTGATTTCACTACAACTGCTGGCTGATCATTGCACACATCCAACATTCTCTGTTTAAAGAACCTACCTCTGACATCTCCCCTAAACCTACATTAAAATCATACTGCCCCGAGAGCCATTTCCACCCTGGGAGAAAGTCTCTGGCTATCCACTCGATCTATGCCTCTCATCATCTTGAACACCCCTCTCAAGTCACTTTCCATTCATCTTCGTTCCAATGAGGAAAACACCCTAGCTCCCTCAAGTTTTCTTTGTAAGACATTCCGTCCAGTCCAGACAGCATCTCTTCAGCACCCTCACCAAAGCGTCCACATCATTCCTATAACAAGGCAACCAGAATTGATCACAATAATTTAAGTGTGGACTCACCAGGGCTCCATAGATTTGCAACATAAACTTGCAGCTCTTAAACTCAATCCCTCGGCTAATGACCACATCAAACCCATCCTTAACAACCCTATAAACCTGGGTAGCAACTTTGTGGGAGCTATGCCATGGACCATATCATCCCCTGTTCCTCCACATTGTAGGAATCCTGCCTTTAACCCTGTATTCTGCATTCAAATTCGACATTCCAAAATGAATCGTATCCCACTTTTCCGTATTGAACACCATCTGCCACTTAGCAGCCGAGTCCTGCATCCTGTCAATGTCCTGTTGCAAACTACAACAGCCCTCCATACTACCCACAATTCCACCAACCTGTGTTATATCATCAAACTTCCGAACCTATCCTTCCACTTCGTCATCCAAGTCATTTATCAAAATCACAAACAGCAGAGGTCCCAGTATCGATCCCTACTTCTCACCTAGTTCCACACTGAATACGTCCCATTTACCACCACACTCTGTCTTCTATGGGCTAGCCAATTCTGTATCCAGACAGATAGGTCTCCCCGTATGCCATGCCTCCTTAATTTCTGAATGAAACTACCATGGAGAAGTTTATCAAACACCTTGTTAAAATCCATGCACTCGGCATTCACTGCTCTACCTTCTTCAGTGTGCTTAATCCTATCCTCAAAGAATCCAGTAAGAGTTCTACGATGTGACCTGCCCCTCACAAAGCCATGCTGAGTATTTCTAATCAAACTATGATTTTTCAGAATCCTCTCCAATACTTTGGCCAATACTGATGTAAGACTGACTGGTCTGTCATTCTCAGGACAATCCCTGTTCCCTTGCCTGAACAAGGGAGTAACATTTGCCACCCTCCAATCATGCGACACTACTCCAATGGAGAGTGAAGACGCAAAAACCATCGCCAAAGGCAAAGAAATCTCTTCCCTCTCTTCCTGTAGTAACCTATGGTGTTTCCCTTCTGGCCGAGGGATTTATCTATCCTTATGTTTGTACATCAATCAGTCTGTATTTCACTTCAACTTGATTACTCCCTGTCCAAACAATTGATCAACTGCTTTCCATTTCAGGACTCTGTACAGTGCTGCCTTCCTGAGCAAGTATGGTTCCCAATATCCTGTGTATTATGGAATGGAAAACATGGGCAGGGCAGATGCCCAAATCATTGACTCTGCTGCTCCTTAGATGCTGCTTTACTGGCTGTGCTTTTCCAGCGCCACAATTTTCGACTCTGTTCACTAGTACGCGCTTTCTCCATTACTGAGGGCTGTCCCCTCTGCACACTGAACAGGGAACTAATCAGCAGAAACTCGTTGTAACTGGAGCTGACTGTTCAGTTCTGGAAAGTTGCATTTGATGAACACATTTTCTAAAAACGAAATTCAAATTCAATAAATATTAATTCAGTCCGAGAGTTACAGTTTTGGTTCATGAATTGGACAGGTTAACAACTAACAATGAACGACTGAAGAACCCCGAGGTACAGAGCGTTCCAAGAGATATATTCTAGGTTGGATGCGCTTTACTTTAATGCTGGTAATATTATCAGACAGACAGATATGATAAGGAAACGAGGTGACATGTGGAAGTGTGACATTTTTGCTGTTTCTGAGCTGTGTTTGAGGGAGGTCAGGGCTGGCAACGAAATACTCTGTGGTACCAGAACTACAGGAGAAAGTGAGGCCTGCAAATGCTGGAGATCAGAGTTCAAAATGTGTTGCTGGAAAAGCGCAGCAGGTCAGGCAACATCCCAAGAGCAGGAGAATCGACGTTTTGGGCATGAGCCTGAAGAAGGGCTCAGGCCCGAAACGTCGATTCTCCTGGTCCTTGGATGCTGCCTGACCTGCTGCCCTTTTCCAGCAACACATTTTCAGTAGTTCCAGAACTATAGTCAGGACAGGAGAGAGGGTCAAAGAGGAGGTGGTGTTGCCTTATTAATGATGGATTCAGTTACTGGCGTAAGAAGGGACGATATCTTGAAAGTATCTTCTAATGAGGCTTGGTGGTTAGTGTTCAGGATCAATACCATGGCAGAAACACTGCTAGGGATATATTATTAGACCCCCAGATAAAGGTATGTACGGGAGGAGGTATATAACCAAGTTATTGAGGTGTGTAAAAACAGTAATAGGATCATTATATTCAGGCATGTCAATTCCAAACATTCATTAGGTCAGTGATGACTTTTTAAGAGGGGGCTGGTGTTTTGAAATTTATTCCAGAGAGCTTCTTATATCAACATAGAGCATATACAACAAAGGGCAGTGCAGTGCTGGGCCTCACTGTGGGGAATGAAGCCAGTCAGCTGTTCCAGGCAGAGGTGGGAGAGCATTATAGGACAAGTGACTGTGATATCACACATTTTGACTTTGCTAAGGAAAAGACCCCAAAAATGGGGAGACAGATTTTATGGAAAAAAAAATGACAGGATCTGGCCAGAGTGCAGTTGCTTCTGGGTGAAACTGTAGCAGAACAAGGTGGGGAGGGGGTTGGGGGATCATTTGATTAAAATGGAAATGATGACAGTGTCGGCCCAGCATGTTACACCGCAGATAAAATTTAGGAAAACAAGCCCAGAGAACCTCAGATGTCGACACCAATTCCGAACAGGATGAAAAAGGATTGAGAAGCTTAAAGCAGGTACCAAGTGAACAGGTCAATGAAAGTCCTAAAAGAATATAGAAAGTGCAGGGCTTAACTTAAAAAGTCAGTGGAAGAGCAGAAGGAGGGGTGATAAAACATTAGCGGGTAAGATTAGCAAGAATCCCAAAGTCATTTTTTTATTTATTAAGGGGAAGAGGATAACGTGGGGAAAAAAATGGGAGTATCAGGGACTCAGGGGAGAGCGTGTTCACAGAGTCAGAGAATATGTTAAACACATCCTACGAATCGGTCTTCAGTTTGGAGGAGCTGAGGAAGAATTGGAAGTTTCTGCACGATAGAATGGAAAAATCACCAGATTAAAGACCACCAAGTCTCACATCAGTGAGAGGGAAACAATTGTAGAAAATTCGGAGGGCTGTTGAGGCTGGATCAGTAAATCTCTTCAAGGCTGAGACAGACAGATGTTTATACACGTGTTACGGAGAAATCGCAGGAAAGTGGAATGGGGGATTATCAAAATAAATATAAACTAATTGAAGGAAAAGCAGACTCAGTGAGCGGATGGACATATTGTTGCCCCTATGTCTAATGGTGTTCTTTTCCAATAGCCCTGTATTCGCAAGAACATCAATTTCTCTCGCTATGGTGTGAGACACAGTTTGGAATGCTATCGAGGGATTCAATGAATTCATAAATGCAATACTAACAGACCAAAAGTACCAGAGCACTGCAACAATACGGATTGCCTATCGAGGTGAGGATTTGCATCGACACAGTCAACACTACCAGAAGGAAGACCTCAGCAAGACACCCTCCAAGGCCAAGCAGAGACCTGCACTGGGGAGCAGGTAGTCAGGGGCCAGGTGTCAAGGAGTTCTGAAAGCCCAAATACTACATCACTGTAGTCTTCCTTCCCTGACCAAATCTATATGTGGAGGGATAGAGAGACATGCCGTTGTAGCAGTGTAAGCAGAAAGTCTTCGGGCAACAGCAGCTGAGCAAAAATTATCGGTAAACTCAAATAAAGTCCGTTTCACTTTATTGTTACATCAGTCGAGATGACATTTCAGGCAGCCACACGCTCCTCTTGTGGTATGTGGTAGCTCAGGGAGATTTCCACCTGCCCTGATGGCTACACGTGTGGGCACTGCACCCAGCTTCAGTTCCTGGGAGACCATGTTAGGGCGCTATGCTAGGAGGCACGGTGGCTCAGTGGTCAGCACTGCTGCCTCACAGCACCCGGGACCAGCATTCAAATCCTGCCTCCGGAAACTGTCTGTGTGGAGTTTGCACATTCTTCCCGTGTCTGGATGGGTTTTCTCTTGGTGCTGCGGTTTCCTCCTACAGTGCCGGTTAGATGGTTTGGTCATGCTAAATAGCCCGTAGTGTTGGGTGTAGGGGAATTGGTCTGGGTGGGCTGCTGTTCGGTGGGTCGGTGTGCCGACTTGTTCGGCTGAAGGGCCTATTTACACCCTGTAGGTAATTTAATTTAGGATGAGCTCAGTGTCATCTGAGATACTGAGAACTTCATAGATAAGTGCTTTAGTGTGGTGGCCACACCCAAGACACGCCCCTAGTTATGTTTCTTCAATGATTGCAATATTCCAGTCAAATGTTCTTTGCCCTGAGTTCATTAGCGTCACCTGTCAACCCTGTTGCATTTAAATAAACACAATTTAATCCAACAGGCGTTCCTTGCTTCCTGGCGTGTTCCAGGCAGAGAGTAGTTGGGTGACCACCAGGAATGGCAAAGGGAGTAGGCAGCGAGTGCAGAAATCCCCTGAAGCCATTCCTCTCAGAAACAAGTATACCATTTTGGATTGTTGGGGGCGATGTCCGTTCAGGGGAAAGCAGCAGTAGCCAGGTTGGTGGTACTACCACTGCCTCTGGTGCAGAGCGGGAAAGGGTAAACGTAAACAGGACGTTAAAGATAGGAGGGTCGATTGTGAGAGGGACAGATCGGAGATTCTGTGGCCACGAACGGGAATCCAGGATGGTGGGTTACCTCCCAGGTGCTAGGGTGCAGGATATATCTAAGTGGCTGGAGAACATTCTCAAGGGGGAGGGGGAGCAGCCAGAAATCATTATGCACGTTGGCACAAATAATACCCGTAGAAATAGGGGCGAGGCCCTGCAGCGTGATTATAGAGAGCTGGGAGAAACATTTAACAAAAAAACCTTGACAATGGTAATCTCCTGAGAGGGAGATTACCGTCCAAGACATGCACTGGAAGGGACATGTTTTGGCTGCCAGTTTTGCTAGTGTTACAGGGTGGGTTTAATCTAGATTGGCAGGGGGTGGTATCCTCAAGAGCAAGGGGGCAAGTGCGAGGCTGGAAGGTGATACAGTAATCAGAAATAGTAAGGTTAGCTGGAAAATGACAGAGAGCAAGTACTGCCTTTTGGATTAAATTGCACCTATTTCAAGGCAAGAAGGCCTACAGGTAAGGCCGATGAACTCAGGGCGTGGATAGGTAAGTGGGAATGGCATATTATAGTCATTACACAAACATGACTAATTGATGGATAGGACTGACAGCTTAATGTGCCAGGGTACAGCTGCTTTAGGTGAGACAGAGATGGTGGAAGGAGGGGAGGGGAGTTGCATTTCTCATTAAGGAGAGTACCATAGCAGTAATCAGAGATAAAATAACTGATGGATCACCCACTGAGGCTTTGTGGGTGGAGTTAAGAAATTGGAAGGGGTTGGTGAGGTGATTGGGGATGTACTATAGGCCCCCAAATAGTCAACACGAATGAAAGTAACAACTATGCAGGGAGAGAGGGGAGACCTACAGGAGCAATAGAGTAATCAAAATAGGGGATTTTAATTTTTCTAATACAGACTGGAATGGCCAGAGCGTTAAGGGATTTGATGAGATTGAATCTGTTAAATGTGTCAGGAAAGTTTCCTCAAGCAATATATTGAGTGTCCTAAGCGGGAAGGGGCAAAACTCGAAATTTTCAAATAGCTATGTAGAGGGATAAAACTGATCCACGGGTTCTTGTTCGAACTTGGGGCGTGGCTCAGGTACAGGCAGCTGGGATCAAGGGAATCCCTGGAGATATATACGAGATACAGGAGTTTACTGAAGAAGGAGATCGGCGAAACGGGGTCAAGAAAGAACCATGGCTGAGAAAATTAGGATGATTCCAAAAAGGTACTTTAAATCTATTAAAAGAAAAAGCAATAACTGGATAGAAAATAGGACTCCTCAAAGACCAATGTGTACACGCATGTGTGGAACTATCAGAGATAATTGAAGTCCTCAACAAATGTTTCTAATCTATGTTTACTGTGGAGAAAGACATGATGACTTGAGAACTTGAGGAAGTTAGTGGTGATATTTTAGGGACAATCCATATCATAGTAAAGGAGATTTTGGATGTACTAGAATGTTTGAAAGTGGATAAATCTCACGGTCCTTACCCAATATATCAAAGAACACCTCAAGGGACTCCAGAGGAATTTTTGGGGACACTGGCTTATAATGTTGATCATCATTAACCACAGGTGACATCGCGTAAGACTGGAGGACAGCAAATATTGTGTCCTTATTCAAGAAGAACTGAACAAAAAAGCCTTGGAACTACAGACCAGTAGATTTAACATCCGTGGCAGGTAAGTTACTTGAGAAGGTTCTGAGGGATAAGATTTATATGCATTTAGAAAGACAGGTTTTGATTAGGAATAGTAAATGTGGCTTTATGCGAGAAAGTTTATGCCTGACAATTTTCTTAAAGTAATTGGATGATGTGACCAGGAAGATTAACTTGGGTGGAGCAGTAGATGTCGAAACATGTGATGTTGGAAAAGCGCAGTAGGTCAGGCAGCATTAGAGGGGCAGGAGAATCTATGTTTCGGACATAAGCCCTTCATCAGGAACGTCCAAAACATCAATTCTCCTTTTCCTCTGATGCTGCCTGACCTGCCGTGTTTTTCCAGTGCCACACCTTTCTACACTGCTCTCCAGCATCTGCCGTGCTCACTTTCTCCATGGGCCGTAGATTTAGTCAATATGGATTTCAGCTACAGCAGGACAGAATGAGGCTTTACAGTCCCGGGAGACTGATATACAATAACAGGAGGCGGTCAATAAGGTCCTTGGGCCTATAAAACTGTAACCAGATCATACAGCACCAGTATCCAGTTGCACAGCAACAGGATCAGTCTATTCAGCTACTTGAAGTCAGTAACACAGGAAATGGAAGAGGCCACAAAATGACTCGACTTTGGGGTATACTGGAATAAAACCAGGCAACATAGCCACTAAGACCTGCCCTTCCATTCAGTAGGTCAGGGCTGAGCTGCAATCGACCGCAATTTCTCTTTCATGCCCAATTCTTTGTAGCCCTCGACTCTCTGTCTGGTCAAAATCCATTGACACCCATTCGCATCCACTCCCCCCAAACATTTCAATGATGTAGCCTCCCCACCCCAACCAATCCCTTCCCACTTTATCTGCAGCTCCCCCTACCTCCCCCCACCCACCCACACTCCACAGCAACCCAGTTCTGAAGAACGTTTATACCTGAAATGTTGACTTTCCCAGCTCATGATGCTCCCTGGCTTGCAGTGTTCTTTCAGCCTTCCGTTTGTCTCCTATAACTCAGGAAGATAGAGTCTAGTCAGCACAACGTGCTGGTAGGCGGGAACCATGGGTTTCTCACTGAAGTCCTTGAACCGCTGCCCTCGGGCCAGGAGGAAGACATTCTGTCCCCCGAGACACTGACACGTGAACAGAAGAGGCCATTCAGCCTCTCCAAACTGTTACACTGAAATAGGAGGATGTCATCGTTGCTGCAACAGACTGCTCCATGTTGTTCCTCCTGGTTCCATTGCTAATGGTACTCACGTGTTATGTTAACGTGGTTTGCTGACCATGAGGAGGGAAAGTGATTGGTTTGTACCAAGTCCCAAGGAGGCATCTTCCATCTCCGCGATGTTATGGACGTGGCTAGACTATTCAAAACACTTTTAAGCAGGCAGCCCAGAGCATACCTTTGCAATTTGTTTTGGTAAGTGTACAATGAAAATTACCTGGAATAATTTAGCTAGGTTGACTATTAGATTTTAAAACAGACAAAAACTTTATTCATAAAATTGCACAAGGAAACATAACGCACAAAATAAAGAATCACGATAGAATTCAACCTATTCAGCTAGACTTTGTTATACTGTTCCGAATATACATAACTGTCCCGATAAGCAAACTCTCAATAAAAACCAGTACAAAGGGAAAACATACTTCCATGTTGAAGTTTAAGGTCAGAAAAGAGACCGAGTTTCCACACAGCTCCCAGTTGAACTTCCCAGTTCTAAACTCAACTGAAACTGCTCAGCTCAGCTCAGATCAGCTAGTTCAGCTAAATAGTTCACAACTCTCCGTTCATTATACTGGTCACTTATAAAGCATGACCACTTTGGCCTGAAGTCTCATCTGTTTCCATGTAAACAAAAAGCCTCTGAAAATCCTTTTCATCTCTGTACCAAACCAGACTGATCGGAGCTTGGCCCCATTTTATTGTACCTCTGAAAAAAAAAGGACAGAGTCTCCTTGAGCCAAGGAACAGCTTTTAGACAAAAAAGGCACTTGCTTTGTGACATGTTTCCCCCCAAAAAAAGAACCATCTCAGCGAAAAGATGGTTGTTTTTCAAACCCAGTTAGTAGTCTCAAAATAGACAGATACATTATACTAACTGTAAACATTTGAACATGCACAAACCCATGCAAATTCAGGCGCGGTAAACCCACCACCGAACACCTCCGTATCTCATTCGAGTCTCAATAACTCATCAGCTTTCACGTTTTCACCACCTGCCATGTGCACAATTGTCAGATTGAATGGCTACAACAACCAGCTTCATCTAAACAGTCTGATATTTTTGTCCTTACGTTTTCCACAAATGTCAATGTATTGTGATCAGTGTATACGATGGTCTCAGATGCATTGCCGATAATATAAACACAGTTATGGTGTAATGCCAACACCAACTTCAAAGTCTTTCTCTCCACCGTTGAACACTTCAGTTGAACGTTCAACTTCCCAGAAAAATACCTGATGGGTCTTTCTATTCCCTCATCATCCTCCTGCATGAAGACCGGACCGACACCCACATCACTGGCAACGATAGCCACCTTGAAAGGCTTCATGTAACTAGTGTAGCTAATACTGGGGGCAGTGGTTAACACAGTTTTTAGGCTGTAAAATGCCTTTTGACAGTCCTCTGTCCACTGAGATTTCTTGCCCTCGACAATTCGGAGACTGGAGCAGCCGCACTGCTTAAAGTTTGGCACAAACTTTCAGTAAAATCCAGTCAATCCCAAGAACCGTAGCACTGCATATTCCTTTTTGTTGACGGTGTGAAACAATCCCCAACTACTTTCGTTTTCGTATCTCATGGGGCCATTTGTCCAAGTCCAATAGTGTGACCCAGGAACGTGATTTGGACTTTCTCAAATTCACTTTTAGCTAGGTTTACCACCAAGCATACCTTCTGAAGTCAATTTACCACGTCCGATAAATGCTGTAAATGTTCCTTTCATGAGTCACTAAAAATCACCAGGTCATCAATGTACACCGCATAGTTGGGTAATCCGACAATGACCTTATTATCAGTCTCTGGAATGTGGCTAGATGGTTTTTTTCATAACAAATGCCGCAACTTTGAAGTGATATAGTCCATCTGGCGTTATGTAAACCGAAATTGCCTTCGCTCTCTCTGGCAGAGGTTCTTGCCAGCCTCTGCGCTAATCCAAATTAGAAATGTAAATAGCTTCTCCCACTTTTTCGAGACAATTCTCCAAACATGGAAGTGGAAATGCATCAGTCTTTGTAAGGGCATTGACTTTGTAAAAGTTGACACATGACCGTTGGGACCCATCTGACTTTGGCACCATGACGATACGTGAGCTCCAGTCAATGTAACTCACTTCGACTATGCCATCTTGGAGCATGTGCTCTTCTCCTTCTGAGCCTGTGCCAATTTGGAGGGTCATGCCTGGAAGGATGTTGCTTAATCAGAACAGCATCTCCAGTATCTTTATCATACACAATTATGTTCATACTTCCCAGTTTATTTCCCCATATGTCTCCACGAAATAGTAATAACTCTTTCAGGTCGCTTTGCTTTTCTTGTGTAAGGTAACTCAATAATTTATCCCGATTTTTGACAACTTTCTCATTATTCAATTTGATTTGAGGAATGTCCAAATAAGAATCCTCTGAACGTTGTTCTTCCTTCTGTGCTGTAATCATTAATACCTTATCGTCTTACTTTCTTTCACTATCAAACTACCTTTAAAGCATATTCACATGACACACTTCGTGAGATCTCTTCCTGTCTGGAGTCCGTATCAAGTAGTTCACCTCATTCAATTTCTTCCCAATTTGATAAGGTACACTAAAACTTGCTTTTCGAGGCTCAACTGTTACTGGAAGTAACACCAATACCTTCTTCCCAATTGCAAAATTGCGAATTTGTGATTTCTGATCCATTCCTGTTTCATTGTATGCTGCGATACTTTTAAATGCTGTCTACCCAACTCTCCAGCTCTATTTAATCGTTCCATAAAAGTTGACACATTGTCCAAATGGGTGGTCTCTGAATTCTGACTTATTATTTCTCCTTAACCAATGTTAATGGTCCGTTTACTTCATGCCCACAAATTAATTCAAATAGACTGAATTTGGTCGATTCATTTTGTGTGCCTCTGATCACAAATAGTTCAAAAAGAATTTCCTTTTCGCAATCATCTGGATAATCCTGCCCAAAAGCTCAACATGGTCTTCAGTGTTTTATGCCATCTCTCTCATGCTCTCTGTGATTCTGAATGGTACGCAGGAGATTTGAATTGCTTTATTCTCAAATTATCCATCACCTCCTTGAATAGTTCGGATATGACTTTTGAACTGTCTCGATCTCTATTGGTAGTCCGTACCTAGTAAAAATTTTTTTTTTCTACAACTCTTTTAGCTGTGATGCTGTTTAATGGGTCTGCCTCTGGAAACCTAGTCGACACATCCAATATTGTTAAAAAATACTTATTCCCACGTTTTGTTTGAGGTAGAGGACCTACACAACCTATCAGGACTCTTGTGAAGGGTTCCTCAAATGCTGGAATAGGTATTAAAGTTGCAGATTTTATTACTACCTGTGTGATATGTTTGAGACGTCTGGCAAAATTCAACTACATCTTTGTGTAGTCCAGGCCAGAAAACATGTCTGTATTTCAACCTGTAATGTCCTCACCCCGAAATGATCTCCAAGTGGTAGCTCATACGCCACTCGCAGCATGCTCCTTTCTATACCCAACAGGTAAAACAATTTGATGAATTTCTGTCCACGTCAGATCTGCTTCAATGTGTGCTGATCTCCATATCAGCATTAAGGCATCATTTATTAAGTAATAACACACAAGAATGCATTCATTCTCTTTCTTGCTATATGTCTTATGATATAACTTTTGTAACACCTCATCTTTCTACTGTAATTCAATCAGCTTAGCAGAGCTAATAATATTTTTATGTTTTCCTACTTGCTCCTTCTCCGTTCCACTTATCTGATCAAAAGGAAACTTTCGGATAACTCTATGTCAGCTTCCTTATCTCTGCCTTTATCCCGCTTCAACCTGTGCATCTGTGATCTTCTGACGACGTAATCAGGGAAAATTCCTGGATAAACATTCTCCAGGTCTTCAGTTGCCTGCATCTCCACTGGATTTTCAACTAGAGTAGGCAGCAGGCCTACCGGTGAATCAGCTATATTATTTTCAAGGACAAATTTTATTCCTGGAGCTGAGAGTTAGGGGTCCGGTACTCCTATCACACATTCTACACTCTTGTCTGGACTCTCTAGCCTCACTTTACATAACTGAGCATTTTTGCCTCACTATGAATTCCTGTTACCAGCACATTTTCTGGTAATAATCTCTCAAGATTGCATAAAGCCTCACCCCTCAGCATTACAGACTGAAAATATCCTGCGTCACTTAATATTGGAACCTCCTTACCAATTACTCATGGCCTACTTAAAAAAGCTTTACACTTTCATGTAGATTTTTTATGCAGATTTGGCATGTCCACTAATCATCTTGTACACTCTGAGGTAGTTGCCTAACTTCCCTTATGGTTTTTGTTAGTCGTTCAACAAAACTTCCAGGCTTGTCTGGTTATCCGACATCTTGTTTTCTCCCAGCCCACCAACACTGTGATTTTGTGTGGCCCATTTTATTACAATGAAAACACTATAGTATTTTAACTTCTTTGTCCCCCTCAAGGTTTTCTTTATTACGGTGATAAATTTTCCTTATGATCTCCACTGTGATCCACCTTTCCCTTTGCACGTGATGATATCTCTTTGCTCCAATTTCTGTCCCTCAGAGACCAGAACTGGTTCACGAAGCCAAAACAAGATTATGAACAAAACAGTTCATAATCATCAGCTATTTCAGCAGCTAACCTTGCTGCTTACACTCTCTGCTCTTCCACCTGAGTTTGCACTACGTCAGGCAGTGAATTTCTGAAATCCTCCAAATACTAACCTCTCTAAGGGCATTGTAGCTTTGCTTGAAATTTAAAGCTCTTAACCAACTATCAAGATTAGTCTGTTTGATCCTTACAGTCTCAGTATAGGTTTGACGAGGATCACTCATTAGATTCCTGAAAGGTTACCTATGAAGACAAAATGTGTTTTTTAAACTTCTCATACTCCCCAGATACCTCCTCTGATAGGGATGTGAATACCTCACCAGTCCTACCGACAAGTTTTGTTTGGATCAGCAAAACCCACATTGCCACTGGCCACTGCATTTGTTTAGCCAACTTTTCAAATGAGATGAAAAGGGCATCACATTCTTCTCATCAAATTGAGGCCATGCTCGAACATACTCAAACAAATTCTCACTAGTCTTCTGACTACTAGGGGCTTGCTCATCCGCACTCTTTTCTTTACAATGCTCACCCTCAGCCGTTATCTCCAGCCTTTTACACTAACTTTCCTTCTTGAGTGTCAGGTTTTGCTATTCAAAAGCTCTCTCCTTCTCTCTCCCCTGCTGCTATCTCTTTTGCCATTCTTTCTTTTTACACTCTGGTCTTCTGCTGTCTCTTTTCCCCCGTCTTCTGCATTTTATTGAAAGTCAAATGTTTCATTTTGGCTGCCCTTTGCTTACCTCTCGCCGTTAACTCAAGATGTTTCAATTGCAACTGAATTCTTGCCATCGCTGATTTTGATGGTTTCTCCAGCAAGTTTAATTGACGAGCTACTGCTGTAATTACCTCTCCTTTCCTCACAGAAGCAGTCAATTCCAATTCCAGCTTCTCTGCTAATTCTTGCAACTTGGTCTTATTCACTTTTCGTAAAATTTCCAAAGTCACTGCATGCACACCCAGGAAACGTTTTGCAACTGAAATAGCCATTACTATTCTAAGTTTTGTCAACCCAATCAAACTAATACCCAAAACAAAGACACTAGCACCTCCCACTCGCTGTGAAAAATCCAGCAATGAGCCCCTAGTCTGTTATGGACGAGCCTAGACTACTCAAACATTCTTAATCAAGGAGCCCAGAGCATAAATCAGCAGTTTGTTTTGGTAATTATCCAATGAAAATTACCCGGAGTAATTTAGGCAGGGTGACTACTAGATTTTAAATCAGACAAAAACGTTATTCACAAAATTACACAATGAAACACAAAGAACAGTATAAAGAACCCCTACAGAATTCAACCTATCCAGCTAGACTTATTTATGCTATTCCAAATACACATAATAGTCCCAAAAATCAAACTTCCTTGAAAAAATGTTATAGTGGAAGAAATGCTTCCAGGTTGAAGCTTTTAGCAAAAAAGAAAGATTGGTTTGTGACAGAGAAGACAGGCTAGTGTTCTGTATGGAGGTCAGTAGCTGGTGGGAATGGCTAATAATATCGGAGTGTGGCTGACGACAGATGCGTGAACAACATGACGTTCAATGCAGGGTCACACGCAAATTGTACATCCAGATGGTGAGAGTTCATTCAGAACCTGGAGCTCTCGCTCAACCAACATGGGGGCTGCATAGAGCTCTGTAAACTATCATAGAGTCATAGAATCCTGCAGCACAGAGACAGGCCATTAGCACAAACTGGTTCATGCTGATCAAATGTCCATCCATGCTAACCCCATTTCCCTGCGCTTGGTCCATATCCTTCTAAACCTTTTCTATCGATATATTTGCCCAAATGTGAAGACACGTATCATGGAAAGCATGTTTTATCTAATGCTATACGTGTTTTGTTTTGGAAATAATGAGTGTTGATTCATAACACTCCAGTGTTAATGCAATCACGTTTCATTCATTTTGTAACGTTATAGATTAAACACTCGTTTCCTTCACACTCTTCTCATGGTACCATCATCGCAGGGATTAGTCTGGTGAATCTCCATTACCCTGTCTCTGTGTAGCAAGGAGATCATTGATTATAAATGAAAGAAAATACTGTCTCAAGTACACTCCACAACTGCAGGACGGTGTCTTCACTCTTATACTTTAATCATTTTTTAATGAATGATACTACTCATTTATTGTGCTGATTACTTGCTGAGTCATGGAGTCATCGAGATGCACAGCATGGAAACAGATCCTTCGGACCGACCCGTCCATGCTGAGCAGATATCCCAATCCAATCTAATCCCACCTGCCAGTACCCGACTGCTCTGTAGGGATTCTGTTAGTGCCCCATGATCAAGGACATCCAGCTCCTTTTCACCAAGAGCACTTCCCATCATCTCGCCTTCTCATAAATACAAAATGAGAAGGATTGCATTTTTTTGCCAATCATTTATTTGCGTTATGAAGCAAAGTCACACCAAGAACAACATCACTGCTGCCTTTGCAGTTGACTGGAGATACTGAGGAGGCGATGTTCCAGCTGTATTATCTCCGAATATTAATCCAGGGAATCAGGGACCCAGACACCGGATCCAAATCCCACAACGGCAAATGTTGGAAATTGAATTCAATAAAATATCAGGAATTAAGAATCAAATGAAACAATGAAACCATTGTCGATTGTCCTAGCTGGCACCCTCATGTCCTTCAGGAAAGGAAATCTACCATCCATAGCTGGTCGGGCATACATGCAACTCCAGACCCACAGCAATGTGGTTAACTCTCAGTTGCAGTTTGAAATAGCCAAGCCAGACACTCAGTTATATCAGTTACTTCAAAGCCTCAAAGAAAAGAAACCACATGGACCTTAGCACTGACTACTTATAGCCCACGGACTGCAGTGGGTCAGGAAGGCAGCTCACCAACACCTTCCAAAGGATAATGAGGAAGGGAAATTAAATATTGGCCCAGCATCCCATTAATGAATAAAGGAAGATGATCCCACTCAGGGAAGAGAGAAAAACAGACATAAATAACTTTAAACAGGGACTTCGACATATACCTTACATGGTCATGATTATCAGTAATATGGAACAGGAGAAACATAAGTAAGATTTAATTTCATTTTTTATTTCCATACCACCTGATCATCAGCAATCCCTTTGTTTCCTTCTTTCTCTCTATTTCACTCTTTCTCCATCTATTCGACTTAGTCCTTCTCCCCTTCATAACAGATGTCGGTGTCACCAACATCAATAACACTATTTCCCAACTGTGTTCAGTTCTGATGTATGGTCATTAGAATCGAATTGCCAATTCTATTTTTCTCTCGACCCGAGGGGTCTGCCAAATTTGCTCAGTTTGTCTGGCACTTTCTCGTTCTTTATTGTTTCTGATCTGTTGCAACATTCTTTGCTTTATTTAACTTTTAATTTTGTTATTACTTGGAATGTCTGCATCGCTGACAAGGGCAGCATTTGTTGACCTAACCAAATTTCATTTACTGTGAGGTCATTCTTTCAGGCAGTACAGAAGAAAGCACATTTCTGTGAGTCTCACATCAATCTTAAGCCAGACCAGATATTAACGCAAGATCTATTTACCAAAGGACACCAGTGAAATAGATAAACTTATAGACGTAATGCTGGAAAAGTCATGGTTGTTATTTCCAATTCCTGTCTTTTTTATTTAATTTCTGACATCGTCTGTGGTAGGATGTGGAATAGTATCTTTCTGTGTAATAGCCTGTGCATCTGAATTAGATTTCTTCCGACATTAGTGCTCTGTGAGAGTGTTACTGTCATTAAGTTATTTTAGAGACAAGAACAATGTTGTGATCGAAATATTTGCAACTGAAAGAGTGCTTAAAGGAGCGGTGTAACCATAACGTCTGAATTTTACCAAAGCATAGAAAATGGTTTATTAAGAGTCAGCGTTGAAGCCAAGATGGTGACTGGGCATATAATAGAGCTGGTAGTGGATAGGTTTTGTGATGGATAAAATACCGAGACATAAATGGATTTTATTCATTTAAATTCGGTATTGTGAACAGTCTTGTTCTCAGATGTTTGTGAGGGTGGGGGTGTGGGAGGTTCTGAAATTTGTGGGTAATCAATGGAATTTGCGTTTGAAACTGAAGACAGTAGTTTCCGTCTTTGTCAAATATGGATAACAGAAATAACAAAGAAGTTCGCCATGTTTGAAGAGATTAATAAATGGATAGAGATGAAGAAACTCACCAGGAACACCAACAATAGCGAGGATAGGGTAGTAACCCGCCTGGATAATCAGCAGTGCAGCCCATATCCGAAATGGTAATGCTGACCAAGACGAGGAAAATAAGTAAAGACTCGAGGATAATCTCCTGTCCATTGTTGCAGCATTCCAGTCTAATGTTCTCAGATTCTGATCCATGAATGGATCATTCCAGACTATTCTCAGGTGTTTAAATCTCCTTTTTCTGTCTCTGCAGCTGCTGATCCCTTTGAGCGCTGGAGTTAATGCATCTGCTGCTACAATGACATAAACCATGGAGACTGGCATCAATCACAGTCACTGAACAAACAGCTCCATTTAACCCTTTTCAGTATGGTCCTTTCAGTTCACAAAAACTACTGGACTGGATTGAATGTTGGCACCGCCGGCTATTGACCACATCTCCCATCACCCATTGCTCTCGGGAAGTTAGTAGAGAGGGAGAATGATGCATGTTTTCTTGTCACAGGCTAGGTGATTCTGCTGCGTTGTCCATTTGCAATACTGTAACTGGCTGAACCTCCCACCATCACCACCCTCAAAAACCACAATCTACATGCTGTTATCGTGCAGATCTCTTCTCGACTGGAACAGGCACCAGCCAATATACTTACACTCCAATACTTAGGAAATGTGAATTTGCCTGGGTATTCCTTTAATTGATCTAATAAGGCAATTTTGTATCATCAACTCTCAATGTGCTTCAGCATTTTTTAAATATCAACTCACAAACACCTTAACACACTTTATTAAGCACAAGTTTCTTCATTTTTCCTCATGGTAGCATCATGCCAGAGTTTAGTTTGGTAAAACCCCTTAGGATTGAATCGCTGATCAGATACTTATTTATAAAGCTGATTCAGCCTGTACACAATACACCTCACAGTCTCTCATATCATTGGGAAAGATACATTTACTCTGAAACTTTAATCATTTGACATGAAGAGCCACATATCATTTATTTCCTGCTACGTAAAAATTCTGTTTATGACTTATGACCAAGCACACACAGGTCTGTTTCAACAACAACACTTCCCAACCTCTCACTATTTAATGAACATTAATGTGAATGATGATATTTGTGTTCATACCTGAAATATTTTATATCTTGCAAAGAGCTATTGCCAAACCACTGATCCTTCTGATATCCCAAAGCCTTCACTTCAGATAATTATCCTACTCTCTTCATTCTCTCGGTTATCCAACTTTTACAACATTCGGTGTATCTGCCCCTACCTACCACTCACCCCATTCAAACATGTCAAACGTCTGCTGAAAATTTAAATACTTCATTCCCACTGGTTCTCAATTGTCGATATCACAACGAACAACCTCCACAAAATATAGCAGTTTTATCCAAGATCAAGATCATTTCCCCTTCCTGATTCTAGATTGACTCTACTGAATCATGTCATTATTTTCCAAGTGTCTAGTTGTCACATTCCTCACAAAAGGTTCCAATGTTTTTCTCACAGCTTACACTGCTTACAGTCCAACAGGTTTAATTGGAAGCACACTAGCTTTCGAAGCGACGATCCTTCATCAGGTGATAGTGGAGGACTCGATCGTAACACAGAATTTATAGCAAATGTTCACAGTGTGATGTAACTGAAATCATACATTGAAAAACTGATTTTCTGTTAAGTCGTTCATCTGTTAGAATACAGTGATAATTTCACTTCTTTCATGTGTAAATCACAAAACGTTTTTTAAAAGCTGCCTTCTCGGGTTTGCTGTTTACAATGGTGATAGCTAGACAATATGTTGTAGGTGTTATAGGGTTACATTGTACATTGTTCAAAAACTGCATGCATTCATGTAGAACTCTGAGCTCAAAAACTGCACGAACTTATGTAAAACTCCGTTATCTCACTTTTTACATGAGAATCAAAAGGCATAGAGAGAGATCACAGGAGGCTAACACCTCAACATATTGTCTAGCTATCACCATTGTTAACAACTAACCCAAGAATACAACTTTAAAAAAGTATTGTGATTTACACATTAACGAAGTGAAACTATCACTGTATTCTGACAGATGAAAGGCTAAACAGATAATCAAGTTTTAATGTATAATTTCAGTTACATCACACTGTAAATTTTTGCGATAAATTCTGTGTTATGATTGAGACCTCCACTATCAACTGATGAAGGAGCGTCCCTCCGAAAGCTAGTGTGCTTCCAATTAAACCTGTTGGACTATAACTTGGTGTTGTGTGATTTTTAACTCGGTGTACAATAGCTGCTTTCCAATCTGGAGGATCCTTTCCAGAATCTAACCAGCTTTGAAGAACAATCAGTAAATTCTTTCACTCGCTCTCCTGAAACCTCCTCAATACTCAGGGATGTCGCTCATCAGATGCAGCATAATACCAACCTTAAATCCAACGAGATTTTGAAAGATATATCTTTTATTAATTCTAATTACCTACTGTTCCTCATTTTCACCAATCACTCTGTACCCTTGTATTTCTGGAAGTTTCTTTCTGTATCATCCTCAGCGCGATGGACACAATATAATGTTTTCAGTGGAGAGGTGGGTTCTGTCAGCCAGTGAATATATCGGAGGACTGCATCCAGTGATGATGGATATGTTAATCACGCCTGCCTGGAAAGTTCCAGAGTTAATCCAGTTGAATTCATGGTGAGCATCTGCACAGTCCTGTCACTGGTGTGAGGCTACACAGTATACTGAAGGAGGGGACACAGTTCAGTGACCACCTCAATTTTGAAACAAATTAGTTTCATACCTGACTCCTGGTCCAACTTAGACAAATGTCCCGGGAAATCCCAGGAAAGATATTGCACTGTCCTGCACCACCCGATTGATAGAGATTCCCTTCTGTGGAGCCCCATCTCCATTAGTTTAACATGGACACAGACACTTTGTAAATGCAGTGTATAGAGGTGGGGTCACCAGACCCAGCAGCTGACAATACAAACCCAAGGTAAGCATCCACAGAAACTCCACTGATTTTCCAATGAAAGGAATGGGTCAATTCCCCACACGGAACGTGCGCGCGCTCAGTGTTGAAAACTATTTCCACTCCTGAGTTTCTCTTCCTGGCTGAGAAAGCCGTTGCATCTCTGCACACTCCCACACTAACAGTTTGTCTCTCCAAAAAAGCAGTTGACAATGTAACATTACCTTTCTCTATATCTCAGCAACTATAAGGGCAGCACCAGTATGGCTAATGGATTTGATCATCACACTCAGAGAAGAGAGGTACAGGGAACCTAACTCACTTTAAACAGGGACAAATCTAAATGGATGCTATATTCAGGAATATGGGAAAATGGGGAAATGTGAGAATAACTTGCCATTTTGTTTTCCTTTCAGTTCATCATCAGAAATTCCTTTGCTCACTTGTCATTTCCTTTCCTCTCTTTTTCTGGCCATTTCTCCATCCATTCAATTTAAACCTGGCCCCCACTCTCTCTCCAACCCAACCCTCCATGATACCAGGATAAATAATAATATTTCCCAGCTTGCTTTCTGTTGTGAAGCAGTGTCACTGGACTCAAACTGTTACGTGCATTTCTCCTGATAGAGGCTGCCATACCTGCGAGATTCTCCAATACTTTCAGTCGCTGGATAATTTTATTTTCGATCTCTCGCACGCACCGTTCCTTAGTTTATTTCACCTTTAATGCTGTTGTTTCTCGGGATGCCAGCATCATGGGCAAGCGCAGCATTTGTTGTCAATCACGTATTGCCCTTGACTACGTAGCCATTTGTCAAGACAAAACGGAGCCAACAATTTTGTTGTGAGTCTGAAGTCACACTGAGCTCAGACTGGGAAATAATATTAAGTTTTTTGAGCAAAAACTATCAGTGAAATAATAAAAATAAATCTTTACGGTTTCTGGTTTCCATGAGTGCAATTAGGTTTCATTCCAATTTTTGTCATTCGAATTTAAGCTTTGTCATCGGCTGTGGTAGGATTTTAAATACCGCCTTGGAGTCACTGCCCGTGTCTCTGAATTACCCGTCTAGTTACATGATCACTCTGATACAGAGTACTTATTGCCTAGTCCGTATTCCCAAATTCCTGCCAGAGACAGATGGCGGGGAAATCCATTTTTTCTTCCCTTTTCTTCGCTTTCTATATTCATACAGTCATATCGCATACAAACACAATCTTTGATCCAACTTGTCCATGCCGGCCAGGTTTTCCAAATTACACTATGTCCATCTGCTTGCATTTGGCCCATATGCCTCTAAACAGTCCCCATTCACGTGTTTGTCCAAATGTCTTTTGAATGTTGGAGCTGCCAGTCTTCCTCTGGCAGCTCATTCCATAAACATGTCACTCTCTGTGTAAAAACAAGTTCCCTCTTCCTCCCTTTTAAATCTTCCCTCTTCCAGCATAAACCTATGGCTCAATGATTTAATTTTCCTATCCTGTGGAAAAGACCTCGGCTTTTCACCCTGACCATGCTTCCCCTGATTTTGCAAATTTCTATAATGTCACCCCTCAACCTCCTACACTCCATCTGATACTAACTTCAAGAACAAGCACTTAAAGATCAGTCCTCCAAATTTGAAACAATATTAAAAGTGACGGGTAAACAACACTCAGCCCAAGCTTCATACTGTTATTTGTTTTCTTCTTTATGTTACAATACTGAGCCAGCATGAAAATCTAACTAGTGCCAATAAGCCGTCAAGCACCTGAATGTCTTTGTCTGATGGCGGTGATCTCTACAGTGAAAGTGTATCTCTGGCCAGATCTGTATAATACCACATATTCAACATTCTCCCTCCTGACCTCCCTATGACCTTATATGGTTGTTTCTTCTTTATGTTGTACTCAACAGAGAGAATCCCTTTCCCCTAGTCGCATCTTAATTTAAACTCATTTTATATCATCTTCGCATTCACAACGCTAACTCTGTTTCTCTGTCTCTGCAGGTGCTACCAGACCTGCTGAGTTTCTCCAGAAATGAATAGGCATAGCACAAATTTTCAATTAAACAAATAACTATGAATAGTTAAAATAAAAATGCACAAATTGCTGTAGAAACTGGGAGGTTTGTCGAAGGGTCACTGGACCCAAAAGATGAACTCAGCTTTCACTCCATAAGATGCGGAGAATCCTGCTTAGTTTCTTCAGCAATTTCTGCTTTTGAACATTTTCCAAAGACGTGTGTCGAATCTGCTCAAAAGCCCTGTCCAGTATGGAGCGCTGTACATTGGGAAGTGAACAAAAACGCAAAGTGTACTGGTTCATTGGCTCTGAAACATGAGGCTGGCATCACTGACACGACAGAGGTCTTAATCATGGTCAGGGAGAAAAATAGAGTTAAAAAACATTCACTTCAAACTCACAAGATATGATAATGGGAAAGAAAATGATTCATATTAATAGTTCGCACATCAGAAACCAGGTTAGGTACTGAGTACAGGCCTGATGGGTGGATGGTTCTTGGTGTGAACTGGGGGGACGTCTGTCGAATTGATTTGCAGATATTGCAGCTTACACTGGATTATCTTGTGATGCTGTAGATCACAGCAGCAGCCGCAGCAGAATTGCGTTCAATCACAATCCATAACTTTTCCCCAGTCTACCATTATCATCAAGCCGAGTGATGGTTCAGTGATGAATGTTGGTGAACATGCCAGAGTCAGAGTCATGTGTATCTAAACCTGATGACAACCCATTAAAGCTACGGAACGTGACTGGTTACATTATAAACAGCAGAACTACCATCTGGTGGAGAAGGGGAAATGATCCCTCGACAACAGATAAGATCTAAACTCTGCAGTCAAGGCACATCCATTCATCATTGTCGATGGATTAATAAACAACGTACTGGAGGAGAGGACTCCACAAATATCCCGAGCCCTGTACATCAGGGTGAAAGACAAGGATGTAGTATCTGCACCATCCTCAGCCAAAAGTGTTGAGTCGATAATCCACCTCACCCTCCTCATGATGCCCACGGAATCACAGATGCCAGTCTTCAACCAATTCGATTCGCTGCACGTGACATGAAGAAACAGCTGAGCACAATAGATATGATAACTGTAATGGGCGCTGACCCCATTCCTGCAACAGGAGTGAAGACGTGTGCTGCACAACAAGTCGTGTCACTGAGGAAGCTGTTTCAATCCAGCTCCAACTCTCACATCTGCCTGGCCAGGTGGAAAGTTCCTCAACTCTATTCAGTCCCATAGCAAGGGAATGACTACAGTCTGACCATATACCACGCCCTCAGTCCCATCGCGATAGTCGCATTGGTGGGAGTTCTTCTTGATAGAGCTGTCATACAGCACAGAAATAATGTGCTCAGTGTGGTTTCCGATAGGTCTCCATGTGGAGATGGTGCTGTTGTACAAATGTCACTGGATTACTGATCCAGACCAGAATTAATCTCTGGCAGCTGGTGGAAGTTAAAAAGAATTTACAAAATATCGAGACATAAAATCTGGTGCCAGTAATATTGACCTGGCATCTAATGTCCATTGTAAACATTTGTCCCTTCCCCAATGTACTTTCAGGAAGAGAATCTCCCGTGCTTCCTGGTCTGGCCAACGAGTGTGTCCACACACAGACATGTGATAGACTCTACAATGGTCTCTGAAACGGCCAAGCAAGACACTCAATTATATCAAATTACTGTGAGTTCTTAAAGGATAAAACGAGACAGAACACCCACAACGAGCTTTGGAACGGGGAACGGGAAACACAGTCCTGTCAGCCAGACAGATGCTGCCTTCCTAATGTTTAAGAGCTTGTGACAACAATGACAGAGCATTCCCGCACACTGCACAGAAACATCAGGAAGGGAGCAGGGCATTAGACACTTTTAGCTTTCCCCATTCTAGCTCATGGAGACAAGTTCATTTTTATAACCCTAGTTCATACATTCTTCTGAAACTGATCAATTCCTGTCTTACGCTGCTCAATGATTGGCCCATACAATCACAGAAGCACTGGCTCTGTACTGACATAAATACAGCACGATCTACATTAGTCCCACTTTCCGATACGAGGCCCATACCATGTATGTTATGGCACTTCAACGTCACGACCATGTATTTATTAATGGTTGTGAGGTTACCTGTGCCAACTGCCCTCTCAGAAAGTGCATTCCTGACCCCAACTGCCTCTTGATGAAAACCAATCCTTAAATGCTGACTAAACATCAAACCCTTCACTTTAAAATGGTACTCCCTTGTTTTTAGCCCTTTGACTGAAAGGAACAGCTGCTGCCTATCCATCCCGTCCATGCCCCTGGTAATCTTATCCTTCTGAAGCACGTTCATCTCAGCCTTCTCTGCTTCAAAGTAAACCACCCGAGCTGATCTACTCCATCCAAGGGAACATCCTGGTGAATCTCCACTGCACCCTCTCCAGTGCAATCACATACTTCCTGTAATGTGACTCCCAGAACTGCACATAATATTCCATTTGGACTAGCCGAAGTTCTACATAGCTCTTATAATCTGTGCCTCCATGAATAAAGGCTATGTTTATGGTCACTGTGCTTTTTCAACTTGTGCGTTAACCCGTTTAATCACATTCAGGAATATGTGGAGAAGCACCCTCTGAGCTTCCTAGTGTGCTGCTATTCATTGAGTCCTCCCCGTCTGGTTCCTTCTACCAAAGTACATCGCCGCATATTTATCAGGGTTACATTCCACCGGCCATTGATCCACCCATTTGATCATTCCATCTGTATCTTCCTATAATGTAAGGCCTTCCTTCTCACCGCCAATCATACAGATAAACTTTGTGTCAAACGCAAACTGGTTTATCACACTCACCCCAAACCCCTCCATATTCACACCTGCATCATTTATGAATATTACAAAAAATAAGGTTAAAAATCACACTACACCAGGTTATAATCCAACAGTTTTATTCAGACGCACTAGCTTTCGCAGTGCTGTTCCTTCATCACGTGATTATGCTCTTGGAAAGGTCGTGCCTCCAAATAAACTGTTGGACTATCATCTAGTGTTCTGTAATTTTTAAACTTTGCCGAAGCCAGTCCTGCACTGGCATCTCCGAATCACAAATAACATGGGACACAGCACGGATATCTGTGGTACACGCCTGGATACTGGTCTCCACTCAAACAAACAGACTTCTACCAGCAGACATTCTGTCTCCTATCACTAAGTTGATTTGGATGTAACTTGGCAAGTCACTAATGAATCCTACCTGTTCCCTGGTTATTCTGTTCCACTTGACATACCAGGAGAATATCTGGGGATTCTCCCTAATCTTTCCTGCCAGCCGGGTTCCATGTCGCTGTGTTCGTCAGTCCCCTTCAAATGAAGAATTGCCTTCTTATTGCAGTCTGAAATGGTCTATCCTTTACCTGCCAGTATTTGCCTTAAATGTAGAGTAGACACCCAGAGAAAACTCCTGTTTATTTCCACTTTGTCAGATGTTGAGTGACTTTTCTAAATTTCACTATGATCACTTCTCATTCTTTGAAACTCGAAAGAACAGAGGCCGAGTTTCCTCAATCGGCAATCTCACAACCTGAGGGATTAATCTGGAGAATGTCCTTTGCACATCCTCCGTGGTCAGTATATCCTTTCTCAGATTGGGTCACCAACACTGGACTCAATACTCTATGTACAGTTTCATTAGCGAGCTGTGAAACTGTTTCAGCATGACCTTCCGACTCTGTTCTGATTCTCTTAAATGAAGGCGAACCTTACTTTAATTTTCCACTGCCATATATTCCTCCAATTACCATTCACATTACTTTATTTATGAATTCACTGCATGTGTTCTTATAAAAAGCCTTCTGTAAATCAAAATACGCCATTTTTATTTTGCAATAAACAAGTTCAAATCATTCTGAAGTTTGTCAAGGATGAAGACTCTGTCAGAGTCTGATTCTCTCCAATGTTGCTGTTAATTTCTAAATATCCAATATCATATCCTACGTAATATATTCCATCAGTTTACCTATAGATGTCAAGTTAATTGGTCTGCAGTTCTCCACACTATCTCTTCTTCCCTTTGCAGATGCTTGAATCCCTTCCATTCATCTACAATGCTTGGAACACATTTACTAAGTTCCGGCCTCTGCAGAATGTACAGGAAAATAAAACAGTCATCGACAGCACAATTCATGCGTCTATTGCTGATTTATTTCTAATATTTTGATACGAAGTACAACTGGCTCATCAGACTTAGCAATGCTCAATCCAGCTACAATACTACTATGCTAGCCTTCAACTATTACCTTGTGACTGATATGAATTGACTTTCTGTCTTTAGTTCCACAAGTTCCATGTGATCATTTGGTATTACTCAGCGATTTTATCGATCTTCCTGCTTGATGACAGATGCAAAGAAACTGGTTATTTTCTTGGTCATTTCCTTGTTCTCCTCAATAACCTCTCCTCTCCTAATTACGAAATTCCACATTTGACCCTGTTTTTATTTTGTTTTATTTGCAATACAGATTGTAGATTCATGTAGTCTTTGTGTTCTTCTTTCACAGAATCCTTAAAAGCCCACAGTGAGGAAAAGGCCTTTTGGTTGAGCAAGTCCACCCTGCCCCTCCGAAGAGAAACCACACAGACCCATTCCCATCCAATTCTACATTTTGGGACCTAATCTACACATTCCTGAACACTGCGCAAATAAGCATGGCCAATTCACCTAACCTGTGTGAGGAAATCGGAGCACCCGGAGGAAACCCACGCGGACAAGGAGAGAATATGCAATCTCCACAAAAACAAATTTCTGAGAATTCTCTGGTTGCCACAATGTCTAAAATTCTTCTGGGCTCACTTCCTATGATTAATATAATCTTCAATTTAATCTTCATGAAGTCACTTTCCCTTTCTTTGCTGATTCTACCTTAAAGAAATATACATATTTTTCAGACATTGCAGTATTTCTGTAGATCTCCTGGTCCTGAACAGGTGTAACCAAGAACACAGCAAGAGGCGAGAGAAGATATTGCGGGGGCCCTGGCTGATCTTTTTGCATCACCGCTGTCCAAGGGGGAGGTCCCAGAATACGAGAGGGTCGTGAACGCTGTATTCTGGTTCAAGGAGGGCTGCGAAGAAGAACCTGTGAACTATAGACCAGTTAGCTTAACAACTGTGACATGTAAGTTCCTTGAGAAGGTTCTGAAAGATAACATATGCATACATTTGAAAAGACATGGTTTCATAAGGAGCAGTCAGCACTGCTTTGTGCATAGGATATCATGGCTCACAATTCTTTAGCGTTCCTTTGAGGAAGGGAGTTCAAAAGGTGGTAGGGTGGTAGACGTAGTCTATCTAGATTTCAGAAAGGCCTTTGATAAGATTCCACATGATAGGCTGCTCTGAAAGGTTCGATGGCATGGAATTCAGTGGGATCTGGCAAATTGGACACTCAATGGGCTTGATGGGAGAAAGCAGAGGTTAATACTGAAAGGATGCTTTTTGGATTTGAGGCCTGTGACTAGTGGACTGTCTCAGGCGTCGGAAATGGGCATATTACTGTTTGTTATCTGTATCAGTGATTTTGGATGAGAATGTGCAAAGCATGATTAGTAATTAGGATGATGACAATAAAATAGGCAGTACTGTGAACAGTGGGAAAGGTTATCAGAAATTTTAGCAGTACCTTTATCAGCTGGGGAAGTGGGCCGAGAAATGGCAAATAGAGATTAATATAGATATATGTGGAGTGTTTCATTTTGGAAAGTCAAATCCAGGTTGGAGTTTCGTGGTGAATGTTTGACCCTGAAGGAGGGTAGAGGAACAGAGGGACCTTGGATCTCAGGTCAGTGGTTCTCTGAAAGTAGTTGTACGTAGACAGGACAGTGAAAAAGGCTTTTGGCACACTGGCCTTCATCAGTCAGGGCATTGAGTATAGAAGTTTGCGAGTTATATTGCAGTTAGACAGGATGCTGGTGAGGTATGCACTTGGAATATTGTGTTCAGTTTTGTTCACTTTGCCATAGGAAGGATGTGATTAAACTGGAAAGAGGACAGAAGAAATTTACAAGGATGTTGCCAGTACTCGACGGTCTGAGTTGTAGGGAGAGTTTGGATCGGCCAGAACATTATCCTTTGAGTGTAAGAAACTGAGGGGAAATCGTATAAAAAAGTATAAAATCATGAGAAGCATGGATAAGGTGAATGCACTCATTCGTCTTGTCAGTTTTGGCAATCAAGGTCTAGAGGACATCAGGTTAGAGGTGAAAGAATAAAAAGGATCCTGAGCGCCAACTTTTTTATGTCGAGGTTGGTACACATATGAAATTAGCAGACAGCGGTTTGGTTGAGGCATGCACATTAACAACATTCAAAATGCTTTTAGACAAATACGCGGATATGAAAGATTTAGAAGAATAAGGGCAAGGGCAGGGAAATGGAATGAGCAGGATGGACATTTTGGTCGGCACGGCCCACTTTGGTCCAAAGGGCCTGTGTCCAAGCTGCAGGGCCCCATGGTTCTAGCACTCTAACGGCCATTGCGTGTCGACCACTTCATGTTCAAACATTCTATGTTGTATGCAGGCGCTGTGTAGAATACAACATATTAACGTCTCTATTCCTCAGAGCTAGGTTTCCTAATGAGTCCTTCTCACCACACAACTCCAAATCCAAAATAACCTGCTGTCTTGTTTGAGTCACAATATAATCTTTAACCAACCTGATATATGCTTATGGAATTTATTTTTCACAACATTATCAGTTACTTAGTTAACGCAGTTAAGATGCAATTTGAGATCATTCAACAATACTGTAGCACCCACAATATTTGCATCTCTAATTTCCAGAGCATACAATGCACAGAATTTGCACGAGAGCATTGGTTTAGATGTATAATACACCAATGCTTGCTTCTCCTTCCTATTTGTAAGATCCACCCAAACGGATTCTGTAGAATCTGAGGGACAGGGTCTGTGGTGTTATTAGTGATAGCCTTGGACAAGACATTCGGGGAGGGTCACCTCAACACTGACATGATCTGAAGAAAGGACCAGCATCAGAGGACAAGTATCAATATCCTCCCCACTCTGTCAGGTTAACTGTCACCGTACTCTCTCTGCTCCCTCACACTCACCCTGTTATAGCACCTACCAAATAACAAGGCTCACACTCTATCTCCAAATGAGGCTCACACACTACCACTCTCATGTTGAATTCAGCACCCACCCCACCCCACTCCCACCGCGCACGCTCTCTCTCCCTCCACTATACTCCCAACACTAATAACGTTGCATGGATTCAACACGGTGGACTGACTCCCTCCTGACATCTCACCATTCCTCCTCCCCCTCCACCTGCACCAGCACTAACAGCAGGGCCACACACTCCCACCATCACTCCCTCCCCCCCCCTTTCTCCCATTCCAGGAGAAAAAGGACTGTAATAGGAGAGAAAGGGCCAAACCAGATGGTGGAGCACCCGATATCTGATCCCTTCTCCACACACACCCCCCCCAACCATGTGGGAATGACCCTGGTATGAGCCGGCGTGGACCGGGATGCGTCGTATGGAGATTCTGTGACATCCATGTCCCTCTAACGGAGTGAAAAATAATGTTTAGTGAAGGGCAATTCGCACTTTAACCACTCTGTCTGTTCTCACAATTTTCTCCCCCCAAAAGACAACAAATATCTCATTGTAGAGAGATACAGACAACAAAAATATTCAGAGACCTATGTAAACACGCTAATATACTGACACTCGCAGTACGTACACGGAGATAGAACTGCACACAAGTAGTGGCATATGGAGAAATAGACAGTCGCACACAAATAGACACAAGCACAAGTAAAACACACAGGCGAATACACAGATGAACCGATGCCAGCACATAAATACGCAGATAAACCAATGTCAGCACATAAATACACAAACACACAGACACATGAACAACCACACACAAGTGCGCATACGGACACACAGAGACACAGACACTAGTGCTTATAAGGAAAAGATAGGTTTTTGATGAATAAGCGTGTCAAGAGTTACAGAGAACCGTCAGGAGAATGATGTTGAGAAATCTATAAGCCAGTATTAAATGGCATTCAGAGTCGATGGGCCGAATGTCCTAATTCTGCGTTTTTAATGCTAATGTGGTGTCATACTATCAGTTATTCTCTTCCTGGGACAGGAGCAGAGAATGAGTTTAATAAATATTTGATTGAAAAGGGTCACTGGTCCTATTGGACAGGTTTAGAGGGCTGAATGGTTTATGTCTATGACTAATTATTCTGGCCTTGTGTTTCAAAAGAGGTGGCGATTTCATGTTAGGTTAACACAGTTTAAGATAACGGGTCCCACACTGAAATAAGGTCATCCTATTACACTTTTGTATTGTACTATCTGTAGGGTCCTCATTCTCAGGGAGCAGTGAAGATTCAGTTTTTGAAGATATTCAAGACTGAGCTCAACTGATCTTTGCTGGACAGGACAGTCAATATCCATTGGGAACAGACAGGAAATGGATGGTCAAACACAATCAGATCAGTCATGAGCATTCTGAGTGGTGGCACCGAATGGCCAACTGCTGCCCCTATCCAATGTGTTGATCCCTCAATCCACCTCGATGTGGTTACAGGGATATACTGCTGCCGTTACCGCATGTATTGTGCCCTCAATCCGCCCCTCGAAGTTGGGACAGAGATAGGGGACCACCTCATTCAGCTCGTCATTATCATTACCATGAGACTGAAGGAGACCATTCTGCCTCTTTAACGAGTTACAGAGAAAAATGGAACGAATCATTTTAGCTCATTGAGGACATTTTAATGCACAACAGGCCATTGTAACTGCCCGAACTGCTACACAGGAAGCGGTTGCAAATAGTCAATAGAAAGAAGAGATAAATGCTTGTTTTCACATTACAAAGCTGTAACTGGTGGAGTGCCTCAGAGATCACTATGGGATCATCAACGATCAACATCTTTATCAAAGATCTGGAGGAATGGCCTGAATATACCAATGCCCAATTAGCTGAAACACCAAGCTGGTCATCCAGAATGTCATCAAATGGAGGTTGTGTGTCATCAATGTGATATAGGAAAAGGGAAGTTAGTGAGCAAACCTTCAGCAGATATAGCATAATGTGAGTTGTCAATTTTGGATGGAAGGATAAAACAATGTTAAACAATTTAAGTGTAGAGAGAATAGAGAACTCTGTGGTACAGACGGTATTCATGATCCTGGTACATGAATCATATGTAGTTAGTCTGCACTTGCAGTAAGTGATTTGGAAACTAAGTGGAATGATTGTGTTGCTGTCAAAGGGTACCAGATTTGATCAGGAATGTTTTATTCCATCTGCACCGGTAAAAGTGAGGAGTGCATTTGCTGGTGATCAGAGTCGAACAGTGTGAAGCTGGAAAAGCACAGCCAATCAGGCAGCATCCGAGGAGCAGGAGAATTGGCGTCACGGGTACAAGTCCTTCATCAGGAATGTGCCATAAACATCGAGACTCCTGTTCGTTGGGTGCTGCCTGACCTGTTGTTATTTTCCAGAATCACATTTTTCGAATCTACATCTGTACAGGCATTGCTAAGACCACATATGACATTTTATATGCAGTTTTGATCCCTTAACCTAAAAACAAGATAATTGTTTCAGATGCTTATCAAGAATGCTTGTTCACATTTTCCTGGAGTGAAGGCCTTTGTTCTGAAACATTATCAGTTTTGGTCTTAGATGAGAAATCTTTTTGAAGCATACACAATTTCAAGAAAAATCCGCTGGATACATATGTTCTCTTCTCAGGGACACTTAAAATATGGAATAAATGTTCAGAATAAAATTATTGATTTTCACACAGATATTTTGAAGACATCAAACGATTTTTAAAAATATTAACCATATGCATACCTACATATCATCAAATTATAAAGCAGGAATTTTCTTTATTTTTCTAATGAAAGGCACTGTGTATAACAACAGCAATGATGCACTTTCATATCGTCCATTAATATCCATTCCAGAGGATTTTCATGACGAGCGCACATGGTCCAGTTTGGTGTTCAGTTGACATGATTGCATGTTTCAACACAGAGAGGGAGAACAATGTTCCCTGCCGGAGAAGCAGCAACCGATTGATCCCTCTCTGTTATTGTGTTCCACCTGACAACAGTAAATTCCTGACTCACCGCTACCAGATGCGTCGTGGAGAATTCCTGTTGAGAAATTCGTTGGAATCTCCCTACCATCTGAAACAAAGGGAATTCAGCTAAATCCACCTATTCTGGTGAGGAATTGCATTGCAAGCAACTTGTCTGAGCAGAATGGGTGGCACGGTTGATCAGCGGTTAGCACTGCTGCCTCACTGAATCAGGATCCCAGGTTTGATTCCAGCCTCGGGCGACTGCCTGTGTGGAGTTTGCATATTCTCCCGGTGTCTGTGTTGGTTTCCTCCAAGTGCTCTGGTTTCCTCCCTCAGGTCCAAAAATGTGGAGGTCAGGTGAATTAACCATGCAAAATTGCCCATCGTGATGGGTGCATTAGCCAGAGGGAAATGGGACTCTTTGGAGGGTCGGTGTGGACTTGTTGATCTGAAGGGCCTGTTTTCACACTGTAGTGAATCTAATCTAATAACTTCAGTGGATAGAATAACATTTGGTCAGTCTATCAGCTATCCAATTGTTATGAGTTCAACTATTATGACACTCTGGAAATCTTTCATTTTTCTATTTTGTCCTAAGATGTGAATGAATGTGTGTGTGTGTTTGACATTTTTCTAGAGGATGAGCCAGGCTAACATTTATATCATTAGCCATATCACTAAACTTTGAAATTTGTTGTAAACAGTGGAGGAGTCTGACTGCAAAAGGAAACACTGACCGTGAAACATTGATTGGAGCACGAAGTCTAAAAGGGTTGCTCAAGTGGGAATTCCCTTCCCCAGAAGTTTGTGGTGCCTGGATGTTTACATTTATTCAAAGCTGTGTCTGTTAATTATTTGATAGATATGCGAATGTAGGAAAATGGTGCACGTACAGAAGAAGTACTGCTGAGACCACAATCAGATCAGCTACGATCTTAGTGCGAGACAGAGCTAAGACAACGTCCCTAATGGCCCACTTCTTCTCCTCAGTCCGATGTTCCTATATTCCATTCAGCCCCTCACAGCTCCTGCACAGGAGTAGATGGAGGCCACTTGCTCCAAATACCTGGTCCACAGTAATCCAGCTCCTTTTGTCCCTCACAATTGGCACACACGGTTTGGTGTGGGGTGAAAAATGTTAATTCAAAACCCAGGCTGGGCTCAAAAGACGCCTCTGATCTATTTATAGACTGTCTCCTCTCTGCAACTTGTGCTTCATTTGTTGGTCATGGTGCAGACCCAGATTCACCGTGAATACAGTCCCCATACCTCACCCAGAGATGACTCAGAAAATGCTTTGCCCTCTCGAACTGCAACATCCAATAACGGAATGCTCAGGAAAATTGCAACCATTAACTTTCTAATTACAGAATATGAAAGCATGAGGAACAGGATCGGATGGTCAGGCCTGCCGTGCCACTGTATAAGATTATGGATGATCCAAAGTTCTTATCAACTCTGTTTTATTTCCCAATTCTTCACAACCCTCAATTCTATGACAGGGTCAAAAACCCACCTACCTCCTCTACAAATCCTTTCGGTGACACAGCTCCCCAAACTCTGTCTGTACCAGATAATTCCTGACATTCACAATCCTCTGTGAGAAGGTTACACTCCCCAAATATATACAATAAACTATTTGTATGTTCAAAAGAGGTGAACGCAACAGCTCACGTAAGAGTGACAGACCCTGACATCAAGGCCGGAGTTGACTCCGGATGGTATCAAGAAACGTTGACTAAATTAAATTTAATAGGAATCAGTCACAATCTCTCCACTGGGGGTCAGAAGACAATGGATCAGAATGTTCCATCAATGAACAGGAGTTTATCCAAGGGTTTTTTAAATACCTTTCTCAGCCTTGGATACCATTAACATCGCGGATTGAAGATAACCTTTGGATTACTCAAGGTGGTTGCTATCCCATCCTCGTTATAGTTGGTGTTCCTAGTAAGTCATTGTCTTTGTCTATTAAACCATTCAGCTCAATCCAGTCTGCTCAAACATCAGTCAAAGCTGATAAATTTCTCAAACCCATTCTCCCCATAACCCTTGATCCTCTTTTCAGTGGAGAACCTATCCTATGCAGGCTTAAATATACTCAATGACTTGGCCTCCACTCCTTCTGAGGTAGTGAATTCCATAGACTCACAATGCTCTGTCTGAAGGAGTTACTCGTTATCTCTGTTCGAAAAGGTCTTCGCTGTGGTCTATATCTATGCCTCGGATCCTAGTCTTACCTACGAATGGACACGTTTTCCAAAAATCCATTCTGTCCAGGTCATTCAGTATTCTATAAGTTTGAATTAGATTCCCCTCATCCTTCTAAACCCCCATCGAGTATCGAACCAGGCCCTCAAACGTTCCTCGTATGTTAAGCTTTTCATTCCTAGGACAATTCCAGTGAACTTGTTGGCCAAAGGGCCTGTTTCCACACAGTAAGTAATCTAATCTAATCTAAAACAAATCTAAATGTGGCCTGACCAGAGCTTTTAACTTCAATTCCTCTCGAAATAAATCCCTTCATTGTATTTACCTTCTTAACTACTGACTCAACTTGCAAGTTTACTGTGAGAGAAACCTGACTAGGATTCCCAAGACTTTTTGCATTTCAGACTTCTGAATTTTCTCCCCATTTAGAAATAGTCCGTGTCTCTATTCTTCGTACCAGAGTGCATGACCTCATACTAGCCCATGTTTTACTCCAACTGCCACTGCTTTGCCCATCTCCTAACCTGTCCAAACCCTTCTGCAGCTTCTCTGCCTCCTGAGTGCTAACTGCCCCTCTAGATATCTTTGTAATGTCTGCAAACGTGGCCAGAATGCCCTCCGTTCCATCATCTAGATCATTAATGTACAATGTGACAAGTTGTCCAAACACGAGTCTTGCAGAATACCGTTTGCCCTCCTGGGAAGGGACCATTTTATCCACACTACCTGCTTTTTACCAAACGGCCAAACTTCAATCCATGCTAGCACTTTGCCTCTGTCACCATGGCCCTTATCTTAATCAATAGTCTTCTGTGTACATTCGCCAAAAGCCTTTTGTGTCCGGGTAAGAGAATACATTGCGCGCACCTGGCTCTAAGCTGATCGTTACTTTCTCAAAAGGTTCAAGCAGATGCGTCAGACATGACCTCCCTTTGATGATAACATGCTGACTTTGGGCCGGATGATTTCTATATCACCAACCAAAATATTCAGAAATATTAACCTTCCAGTTTGGTTCCAGGATCTTACCCAC